>NW_006399929.1:4867686-4880646 GCF_000299155.1 Elephantulus edwardii | reverse complement strand
TATGCAAAGGCATTTGACTGCGTGGATCATAACAAACTGTGGCTGACTCTGAGAAGAATGGGAATCCCAGAACATTTAATCGTGCTAATGAGAAACCTATTCTTGGACCAAGAGGCAGTAGTCAGAACAGAGCAGGGCAACACTGCATGGTTCAAAATTGGGAAGGGTGTACGCCGGGGATGTGTCCTGTCTCTATACCTTTTCAACCTGTATGCAGAGCAGATTATCCGAGAGGCTGGGCTCTACGAGGAGAAGCATGGCGTTAGGATTGGTGGACGATCTGTTTTATATACTATTATATTATTTTCTATTATGCCGTGTTATAGGGAGCTCTGGTGTCTTACTGGCAAGAAGCTGTACTGCAGTTCTGAAGGCACAGAAGCTTCTTCACAGTAAAAGGTTGGGCAATCTCCTCTTGTGCAATTAACTGACTTTGAAAACCCAACTCTACAGTACATAACAGCAAAAAGAGTAAAACAAGCATTTTTCCAGGATATATCTTCCTCTTTTGCTGTTTCCAATCACAACTAGACCCTTGTATACGTCCTCTGAATAGTGTACTGTCATTATAAAATACAGCCTTCATGAGGTAGCCAACGTTGCTTCCCCATCCCTCAATTGTCCAACAGTGTTCTCAGTCTTGACAACATTGGCTATTTACTCCTTGTTGTACAACAAAGTTCTCAGTTCTGCAAATATTGGCTTTCCCCACCAATTGTCTAAAAATTCCAAGTTCAAACAAAAGCCAAAGAGAATGAAATCAAATCCAAAAAAACCAAAATTTGACCTTGAGTCTATCCCACCTGAATTAAAAAACCCTCTCAGAAAAAAGTTTGAGGCCTTGAACACTAATGAGCAAAGGCCAGATGAGCTGTGGTGGGGTAGAATATTAAGAATATTATCCATGAACAAAGCAAAATGTCATTACAAACACAAAGAAGGAATAAAAGACTGAGGTGGATGTTGGAATAGAATCTGAATATTGCACTAGAGCACTAATAAGCCAAAGCAGTGAGAGGTAAAATCAGAAAGTTAAGTAGCTGAATGGAAGATGTCAAAGGGCAGCTCAGGAAGACAAAGCAAAGTGTTACAATGAAATAGCAAAGATCTAGAGTCAGAAAAACTAAAAGAGTGGAACTTTATTCAGCATTTCTTAATTTGAAGTTCAAACTGCTCTAAAGAAATTTTAAAATATAAGACCACAGGAATTGATAGAATACCAATTTACATACTTCAGTACACACAGATACAGCCCTGGATGTGTTCACCAGGCTGTGTCAGGAAATCCAGAGCACAACCCTTTGGCCAGCTGACTAGAAAAAAGCCATCTTTATTCCCATTCAAATTTAAAAAAAAAAAAAGAAAGATCTGACAGAGTGTGGAAATTATGGAACAAAATCACTAAGACCACACATAAGAAAAAGCTTGCTGAAGATCATACAAAAACAAACAAACAAACAAAAAACCCTACAACTATACATTGACAAAGAATGACCAGAAATCCAAGCCAGGTTTAGAAGAGGCTGTAGTTCTAGGGATATCATCACAAATGTCAGATGGATCTTCCTGAAAAGCAGAGAGTACAAGAGGGATGAGTTTCATTGTGTTTCATTGAATATGCAAAGATATTTGCTTGGATCACAACAAATTGTGGCTAACCCTGAGGAGAATGGGAATCTCAGAACACCTGATTATACTCACTCAAAACTAATACCTGGACCAGAAAAGCAGTTGTAAACAGAATAAGGAAATCCTGTGTGATTCTAATTCAGGAAAGGAGTGCATCAGAGATGCATCCTGTTCCCAAGTCTATTCAGTCAATATGTAGAACAGATTGCTTGGGAGGTTGGACTTTATGGAGAGGAATATGGCATCAGGATTGTAGAAAATCTCATCAACAACCTGTGTTATGCTGTTGACACAACTTTGTTTGCTGAAACTAAAGAAAGCCTGGAACATTTTCTATAGAAGGTAAAAGACTGTAGTCTGCAATATGGACTGAAGTTCAATATAAAGGAAATGAAGAGTCTAACCACCAGGCCAATCAGCAACATCATGATAGATGGAGAAGAGCCTGAGATGGTTAAAAAATTTTAGCTTACTTGGTTCCACATTCAACATTTTCAACATTGCACCAGCAGTCATGAAATCAAAATATTAATTTCATTAGGAAAATCAGTTAGGGCCCTCTCCATAGTGTTAAAGAGCAACAGTGTCATTCTAGACACTAAGGTGTGTCTAATTCAGCTTATGGTCTTCGTAATTACTTGTTATGTATCAGAGAGCTGGATAATGACCAAAGATAAGAATTTATGTCTTTGAGTTATGGTACCAGAGAAGAAAGTTGAACATAACATGGACTACCAAGAAAACTAAGAGGTCTGATCTGGACAAAATAAAGTCAAACTTTTCCTTGGAGGCAAGGATTTTGAAGCACTGTCTCACATACTTGGGGAATATTTCCAGGAGGGACCAATCTTTGGAGAAGAAGATCATTATTGGTAAAATGGAGGGACAGCACAGGAGATTAAGACACCAGATGAGATGGATTGACATAGTAACTGGGGTCATAAGAGAAGGTGTGTCAGAGAGGCAGTGAGATTAGCACAGGACAGTGCATAGTTCCGAACTATTGTGCATAGGGTTGGTATGAATTGTAGTCTACTTGATAGCACATGACAACAACAATATCTGTCTATCTCCTTCAGGTCTCATCTCACATCAGATCTTCATTTTAGCCATTGTTTCTATTTTCTTGGTGGTGAGGTTTCTTTGCTGGTGGTGGAAGGAGATCTCTTTCCTCTTCATCACAGGAAAAGATCTGTTTCTGAGGCTAGAGCTACTGAATTTATTAGCAGTACTGGAAAATCCCTTTGTAGATTGTTGAGAATGGCCAGTCCCCTTGTGGGGTGGTAGATATCCAGTTCCCTTGTAGATAGGTTAACACACCCCATTCACATAATCCCACCGATCTACACAACTTCCTCTCTCCTTAATAATTACTTTAGTGTAAAACAAACAGTTAATGGTTTTGTCTAGGATAAACAAATTTTGAATGATAAACCTTAGACAACCACACTCATGTTATTGAATCTAAAAAGTTGGTTAGCTATGTGGACCATAACAAATTATGGCAAATATTGAGACTAATAGAAATCCTAGAACACTTAATTGTGCACCAGTGAAACCCCCACATATACCAACGATCATCTGTTCAAACAGAACAAGGGAACACTGCATGGTTTAGAAGAAAATAATACATCAGGGTTGTATTCTTTCTCTGTTCTTATTCAATTTGTATGCTGAGCAAAAAATTTGAGAAGTTGGACTTCATGAAGAAGAATGTGGCATCAGGATTGAAGGAAGACTCATCAACATCCTGCATTATGCAAAAGACACAATCTTGCTTGAAGAGAGGAAATAAAACTTGAAGGACCTACTGAAGAAGATCCAAAACTACAACCTTCAGTATGGATTGCATCGCAACATTAAAAAACAAAGATTCTCACCATGAGGCCACTAAGAGACATCATATATGGTGAATGGAGAAAAGACTGACTTTGTCAGCAGCTTCAGTTTTACTTGGGTCCACCTACTATCTACACCCTTTGTAGCAACAGTAAAAAAAATCTATTCATTTGTGTTGCACAGGAAACATATGCTGTCAAGCATCTCTGTAAAGTACTAATGGGTAAAAATACCAATTTTAGGATTAAGGGCTCCTGATCCAAACTCTGATCTTCTCAGTTGCTTCTTATATGTCTGAAAGTTGAACAATGAATAAGAATGACTGAAAAAAATGAATTGACACAGTGTCTGTAACAATGGATGGGAGCAAATCAGAGATAGTAAGGATGGAACAGAACAGAAGAACAGAGAAAGGTTCTGATATGTTGTTCACAGGGTCACAATAATTTGTATTTTGCTCAACGGTGTACAATAACAAGAAATACATAAGTACACACACACACACACACATAGTGGATCCGAGGGTAGTAGTTATTGTTTGTAATCAGTTCTGATTTTAATTTACCGTAGTACTATTTGCTGTCCATGCCTCCCATCTTTTAAATATTCCCATTCTTTATTGCCATTATTTATAATAAATGATTTATTACTCCATTTTGAATTTCTACTGCCTTTTAAGATACATGTAGGAGTTAAGCTGACCAAGGCAGGAATATCTCGGGTTAAAAGAATGGAATCCAAAGAATGTAATTAAGGGGAAAAAAACTTTCTACTCTGGGAAGTGCAAAATCTAATCTTCATTCTCTTGCTGATTCTGCCTTCTTATAAATATGTTGTTATGAAAACAAAGAAATGCAACAGACACACAATTATGAAAAAGATATTACAACATATATTATTGATTTAACAAGCAAAAGGACATTATCATTAATGTTATATTAATTTCAGTCAATAAAAGCACCTTAATAAAGTTTACCTTTTCTTTGCCTTCTTACTTTTTAAATAATTTTACTATGTAAATAAGTCTCTCTATATTTTACGCAATCAACACTTGTTACCATTTGGTAAATTCTGGCTCAGAGCAACTCTATAAGACAAAGGAAAATTTCTATTTTGGGTTCCCAAGTCTATCAATCAGAAAGAGACTACCTTATTTATTCCTCATCAAGCAGTCAATCTCTCAGCAGCTCAATGCCTAAACCACAGCACTACCAGAATCTATTCCGATTCATAGTTATTTATTTCTTTTTTGTTTGGAGAGTAGAGGTCTCATTATGAGACTTTTGCTTAAGTTTGCTTTCTCTGACTTGACTGCGTGCAGTGTGAAATGAATGACAGGCGTTGGTGATTAGCACCCAGAGAGGTCAAACCACACTAGCAAAACTGGCAAGTGCTCTAGGCAATCGCTGAAATGTTCCAGGAAAAATCATTTTATTTAGCCAAAGAGGCAGAGGTTTTCATTCAGCAAATATTTTATTCCTGACTTGGCACCACACTGTTATGGTTGAATTATGTCAACTCTGAAATATATGCTGTAAATTGTAACACCAATAGGGTTATTATGAGTCAAAATCTACTCCATGGCAATGGTTTTGGTTTTTTAAGACCTGGATATAATCCCATTTGCAGTGCCATCAAGGTGGTTTTGCTTCACAGTCACCCTCTACACACACACACAGACACACACACACACACACACACACACACACACACACACACACACTCCAAATCATGCCCAGTGCCGTTAAGTGATTTCCACCTCATTGTGGACCTCTGTCAGGTTTTCCAGGTTCTAAATATTAAAGGGAAGAGACTAGAAAGGTCTGGTCTTTTGATTAGCAGTGAAACATGCTTGAAATTAGCTCCCCAAAATCCCTACCAATCAATTTCAATATATAAGAGATAAGAGACTCTGAATATTGCACTACAGTCCTGAGAAGCTAAAGTAAAGAGAAGGAATCAGAAAGCTAAGGGGTTAAACAGAAGACTTCAAAGGGCATCAAAGTGTTACAATGAAATGTGCAAACAGCTGGAGTCAGTAAACCAAAAGGGCCAAACTGCTCAGCTCTTCTCAATCTGAAAGACTGAAAAACCAATTCAAGCCTCAAGTTGCAATATTTAACGATGCTATGGACAGAATATTGAATGATCCAGGAAACATTAAAAGAAGATGATGGAAGGAGTACACGGAGTCGCTGACACAGAAAACTTCAATGAAAAAACATATGATTAAGAGATTGCCCTAAGAAAAACAGAGACAATGGGATGGAGAATGAGTTCAAGCTGCTCTGAAAGAATTGGCAAAAACCAAGACCTCAGGAATTAACAAAATACAGTCTGTTACCATATTTCAACAGACAAAAGCTGCCTTAGATGTGCTCATCAAGTTGTGCTAAGAATTTGGAGAACAATCACTTGGCAATGGACTAGATAGATCCACATGTATTCCCATCCCAAAAAATAGTGACCTGACAGAGTGTGGAAATTTTTGAACAATATCACTGACATTACATGCAAACAAAATACTGCTTTGGCACAGAGACATTATCACCAACATCAGACAGATCTTGGCTAAAAGCAAAGAAAAACAGGAATGTCTGTGTTTCACTGACTATGCAAAGATATTGTACTATGTGGAGGTTAACAAATTGTGGCTAACCCTGAGAAGAATGAGAATTCCAGTACACTTGATTGTGCTCATGAGAAACTTATTCTTGGACCAGGAAGCACTGGTCATAATAGAACAAGAAAGCATTGCATGGTTAAAAATCAGGAAAGGAGTTATGTCAGGGACGCATCCTGTATCCACACCTTTTCAGTCTATAGGCAGATCAGATCATTCAAGAGTCTGGAATTTATGAGGAGGAATGTGGCATCAGGATTGGAGGAAGATGAATCAATAGTATACATCACACAGATGACAAAACTTTGCTCCCACAAGCTCAGGAAGACCCAAAGCATTTGCTGCTGAAGGTCAACAATTGTAGTCTTCAGTATTGATTGAAGTTCAACATCAAGAAGATGAAGATTCTCACCACTGGGCCAATTGGAAGCACCATAATAGATGGAGAAGTGATTGAGACTGTTAACAATTTGAGCTTGCTTATATCCACAATTGACACTCTTAGCATCAACATTCAATAAATCAAAAGATTATTTGCTCTGGGGAAAGTTGCTGTCAGGGACCTCTCAAAAGTGCTGAAGAGCAACGATGTCAATCTGGAGACTAAGGTATGCCTGATTCAGGCCATAGTCTTCACTTAGTCGTTACATATCAGTGAGCTGGACAATGACCAAAGATGACAGAAGCATTTATGCCTTTGAGTTGTGGTGCTAGAGAAGAGTATTGAACATATCACAGACTGCCAAGAGAACAAACAAGTCTGTCCTAGAGAGTGTGCAACCAAGTTGTTCCTTAGTGTCAAGGTTTCTGAAGCTCTATCTCACATACTTTGGTCTTATTTCCAGGAGAGACCAGTCCTTAGAAAATCACATCACGCTTGGAAGGGTAGAGGGACAGTACAGGAGAGTAAGACCCTGGATGAGATGGAGAGACACAGTAACTGCAATAATGGGGTAGGGGTGTCAGAATCAGCTTGCTGATGGTGGGCTAGATATGGTTTTGAAAATTCTAGTTTATTACTTTCTGAGTTTTTCCTCCAAATATTATACTATAGAATACTTTTGTATATAATTTTGTCGTTATAGTTCTTTCTACCCAGAACTATAAATATGCTATTAGATTTTTCTTTTGTTTCCTGTGAAAGTTGAAGTCATTTTTTTGTGTTTCTCTTTGAACCGAATATGCCTTCTTCTCTACCACTAACATTTTCTTGTCTTTAGTTGCCAAAAGTATTTTTCTGATGTATTGGCATGATTTTTATTATCATTAAACTCATGCTATGATTCCATTATATATTTTCAGACAACTATCAGAAATTAGCTCTTCAATAATATTTTTGTCAAATTCTTATTTCATGTCTTCTTTCTAAAGTTCTACCCCTTATGTTGAAAATTGCCATAGTATTTCAAATCTCACTTATGCTTTATCTGTATTTTAACCTTTTTACCTTTCATTACTTAGTTACAGTTACAGTCACAGTGTCAATCCATCTTGTTGAGGCTCTTTCTCTCTTTAACTGACCCTTCATATTTCCCAGCATGATGATAACTGATTCCCAGGACTCGTCCTTCCTTACAGATGCTCACAGTATGTGTCAAAGTCTCTCCATCCTTACCTCTAAGGAGTATCCTGATTTCACTTTCTACAATGGGCATCCAAAGATCATGAAGATGGCACAGGATAAGGGCAAGGTAAATAATGAGACTCTGATGAGTTGTAGTCAACTTGAAGGTCCATAACCACACCCCTCATTGTTCCAAAACTAAAAATGAATTCTTTTTTTCTATGTTTCCATTAAATGAAGCCCAGATGATATGATAGTCGGATAAGTGTGTAGCAGTCAGAATCTACCAGCTGCTCTGCAGGAAAAAGACGAGTCACCTACTACCATTAACATTTACAGGTCACGAGGCAGAATCAGCTTGGGTTGAATATGGTTTCAAAAATTCTAGTTTATTACTTTCTGAGATCTTTCCCCAAATATTAGGCAAATTAATTCTTGATTCATTTAATTGAATTCAGTAAAAGAATTTAATTCTTAATTTCACTTTTCCATTTTAGAATTTCTATCTACGTTTTCAAGCATAGCTATTATTCAGTCTTCTTTGAATGCCTGTCTTTTCTGTTTATCTTCTATCTAGTATGTAGGCCTACACTCGTGCTGTGTTAACCACAGGCACTATTCCTGAGTGGGCTCTAAGTTCCCCTAGTTCATTGAAATTGCAGGCAGATATGCTCTGTTTCCTAGCTTCTGATTCTTTTCTGCCCCTCAGTGATAGTCCTCAATTGAACTAATGTCACAAAAGGATAGTAATTAAATACTGCTGCCAATTTTTCTAAAATCCCTTATCACAAGGCTTATGACATCTCTAGTTTTCAGTGCTTTGAATTCCCTGATGTCTTAAAATTATATATATTTTGTTATTGTTGAAATTTTCAGGAGGATAGAAAGGTTTGTATTGAAAACACTCTCTGCTGTTACTGGAAGACTAGAAATTTAAGCAGAAAATATATAATTTTAAATGAAAGAATATATTGGAAATAAATCTCAACAGTGTTCAATCACTTATCATAAATATATATGCAAGAACATAAAACTTAGCATTGAAATTTTTCTCAGATATCTTTGTTCTAGTAAATGGACTTTAAAAAAAAACAAAACCTAAAGAAATGATTCAAAATTGGTAAGGGTGTGTGTGCATCAACTATGTGTCCTATCTCCATATCTTTTTAATCTTTTTGTGGAACAGATTATCCAGAAGTCTGGGCTGTATGAGGAGAAGGGTGGCATCAGGATTGGAGGTAGACTTATCAACAGTCTGCATTATGCAGATGACACAACCCTGCTGGCTGAAACTGAGGAGGACCTGAAGCACTTGCTGCAGAAGGTCAAGGACTGCCACCCTCAACATCAAGAAAACAAAGATTCTCACCACTGGGTCAATTGGCAGCATCATGATAGATGGTGAAGAGATTGAGATTGTTGACAGCTTCAGTTTGTTTGGCTATACAATTAACACTTTTGGTACCAGCAACCAGGAAATTAAAAGACTAATTGCATTGGGAAAGTCAGCTGTCAGAGACCTCTCCAAAGTACCAAAGAGCAACAATGTCAGTGAGGAGACTAAGGTGCACCTGATACAGGCCATGGTCTTTGCAATTACTTGCTATGAGTCAGAGAGCTGGACAATGACTAGGGATGATAGAAGGAGAGTTGAAGTCTTTGAGTTTTGATGCTGAAGAAGAGTATTGAAGATACCATGGACTGTTAGGGGAACACACAGGTTCATTCTGGAGAGGGTGAAGCCAGGCTGCTCCTTGGATGCAAGAATTATGAAGCTTTGTTGACATTCTTTGGACATGTTGCAAGGTGGGATCAGTCCTTGGAGAGGGACGTCATGCTTGGGAGGGTGGTGGGACAGCACAGGAGAGGAAGATACTCATCGAGATGGATTGGTTCAGTGACTGGGGTAATGAGGGTAGGTGAGTTGGAGACAATAAGATTGGCAAGTGATAGAGAAGGGCTTAGGGCTGTTGTACCTAGGGTTGCTATGAGTTATTGGCAACTCGCCAGCACATAACAACAACAAGAAGGAAATGGTCATTTTCAGTGCCCAATTATACTATGGGAGAGATGGTTTTCTTTTTAATGTTAAGTAAATGTATACTCTAAGGCAGATTGCTATATATACACTGGATGTTCACTTTTAATTCAATTTGTTATTGTATGCCATATAATCCCAGTAGGTTTGCAGAGCCTATACATCTCACATAACATAGCAGCTCATGGATTCAAAACACCTGCTTTTGGATGGACAGCACAACTTCTTACCAGTAGGTTACTGAACAGTTATAAGAGAGCAACAATGCTTACAATTATGCTAAAGTCTATCTTTTAATAGGTATCTAATTTCTTCTTGTTAACTCATTATCACGACCAAAGAATAAATGATTATGATGTTTCTGAAAGATAGGTTTCTGAATCTGATTCACAGAGAGGGTGAAATAGTTATTGTTGTGTCCTATTAAGTCGAAACCAATTCATAGCTGAACCTTTAGTGGATTTTCAAGGGAAGGTTAATCCTATGGACAGATTAACCACCTCTCTTCTGGGGAGCATCTGGTGGACTCGAACCACTTGGCTTCAGGTTTGCAGCACACATCCTTACCACTAAGCCACCTTACCAATAAGTCACCAGAGTTCAATAGTTGTTGTTATATGCCATCAAACCCATATCCTATGGACAGATTAACCACCTCTCTTCTGGGGAGCATCTGGTGGACTCGAACCACTTGGCTTCAGGTTTGCAGCACACATCCTTACCACTAAGCCACCTTACCAATAAGTCACCAGAGTTCAATAGTTGTTGTTATATGCCATCAAACCCATAACCTATAGTGACCCTATGTACAGCAGTTCTGAAACCTACTCTACCCTGAGGCAGTCTCACTGATTCTGACACACCAGCCCTCTTTATCCCAGTTCCTGTGTCAATCCATCCCATCTGGGGTCTTCATCTCCTGCAATGTCCCTCCACGCTTCCAAGCATGATTTCAACAGTATCGACCCCAAATTCATGTCCACTCAGAATGTAAACTTTTTGAAACTACTTTTTGAAGCACTTACTGCAGAAAATCAAGGACTATAGTCTTTAACATGGATTACAACTCAATATCAAGAATGCAAAAATCCTGACCACTGGGCCAATAGGCAACATCATGATAGATGGAAAATGATTGAGGTTGGCAATGATTTGATTCTTCTTGAACACATAATAAACACACCCTTGGCACCAGCAGTCAAGAAATCAAAAGACTAGTCACAGTGGGAAAATCTGCTGTTAGGTATGTTCAGAATGCTACAAAGCAATGATATAAAATTAAAGGCTATATAAAGTGTACCTGATACAAACCATGGTCTTCTCAGTGGTTTGCCATGCATATTAAAGTTGAACAATGACAAAGGATTACAGACAAATTATCAATGTATTTTAGTTGTAGTGTTGGGAAAAGAGTACTGCCTAAGAGTTCTGTCTCAGACAAAGTACAACCAGGGTGTTCTTTAGAGGAAAGGATTGGAAAACTTCATTTTACATGTTAGGGATATGTTGTTTGATGGGGTCAGACCTTGGAGAAGGGCGTCATACTTAGAAAGGTGGAGGATTTGCGTAAGAAAGGAAATCTCTCAGCAGTTAGATTAACACAGTGACTGTAACAATGGGTTCAAATGTGCCAGACATGGTGAGGATGGCACAGGATGGATGGCCAGAGTTCACATCCATTGTTCAAAGGGTCACAATAAGTCACGATTGAGATGACACATCAAAAACACAAAACTTTGCAGATAGAATTAAGAAGTGGTTTGAGAGCCCACCAAATATTCTTGTAACTTGTGTCTTTGTAAAAAGTAACCAGGTATACAGAGAAAGTTTTATGTAGAGAATAAGTTAGTATAAAAATAAAGATACACATAGAGAATAAGATAGTGTGAAGATAAGAACAGACTTTGGAGTGATGTAATCTACAAATTAGATTGTGAACCAAGATCACATAATGAATACATGGGTCCTAATATTCAGTGTCTAGTCTCTTTTCCTTTGGAAAGGGAACACTTGCCACATTAATTTAAGCAGTCGTTGTTACCTACTGTCAAGTCATAACTCTCTCTTAACTGACCTGCAGTGGGTTTTCAGAGGCTGTAAATTGCCAGAGGATTGAAGGGAGCTCTGGTGGCCTAGTGACAAAAACCTGCACTGCAATCTCACAGGCATGTGCTTTGAGAGTAACCTCTGCTCTGCGGGAGAAATATGGTCAATCTTCCCCCCATGCAATTCACTGCCTCTGAAAACCTGCCAGAGGGTCAGCTATGGGTCAGTTCTGACTCTACACATCAACAACAAGAAGAGATTGCTCATCTCTCTCCTGCTCAACAGCTAATGGAATTGGACTGTATGCCTTTTGGTTGGCAGCACAACTATCACTTATCACCAAGCCGTCAATATAACTAGTATTGGTGTTAAATCAAATAGTCACATATTTCACAAAAGTTAATAGCTGTATAAACGTTATGGTGCTGGTAATTAATTATTTATATTTTTATGTTATTTGTGAAGAAATTTTAGGTAACTCTATTATGTAAGTCATCTTTTTCAATAAGACAATTTTGAACCCTTGAAAAATTTATTAGAAATCCTGGGGTGACAGGAAAGATAACAAGTTCGAAACAAACTATCCCTTTATTTGAGCTCAACCCTAGGCCTTTCTGATGGAGTGTTTACAGAAATCTGATGGCACAAAGAAGGAAATAGATGAACTTCTATGTGAGCATGATCTCTTAGAATTGAGATTTAATTAGAAGAAGTTGTGAGAAGCCTTAGCTTCTGTACTTGTCCCACCATTTTCTTCTTTCTCTCTTAATGCCCACGGTCAGAAAGTTGTCACATAAATATTTTAGAAATTCCAGTGCATTTGCATGTTTATGTATGGTTCTATATAACTTGAATACAGCGTAGAGCCATAACTAAGATAAATTTGGTTTCTTATGAGGATTGTGTACTTATAGTATTTTAAAAATGGGATTGATCAACTGATGTGTGTACTTTCTATAACTTTTAGTGATTGCAGGAATCCCAGTGTGCCTTTGTTCTCATGGTTGTTAGGTACCATTGAGTCAAATATGACCCATAGTGACCCTATGAACACCAGATCTGAATCCTATTCTATCCTGTCCTAGCCTCACTATCTTTGACATACTCAAGTCCATTGCTGCAGTCACTCAGTCACTATGTCAAGACAGCTGGTTGAGTGTCTTTTTCTCTTTAGCCAACTCTCTACCTTTCCAATCATGATATTCTTCTTTAAGAAATAGC
>NW_006399929.1:4864982-4866336 GCF_000299155.1 Elephantulus edwardii | reverse complement strand
TATTACCGAATACTTTTTCCCAGTCAGTGGCTTCCCTTTTTACCCTACTGGAGAAGTTTTTGGATGTGCATAGGGATTTGGGAGCTCTCGTGGCCTAGTAGTAAGAAGATGTGCTGCAATCCTGAAGGTATGCAGTTCAAATCCACCAGCTGCTCCACTGGAGAAGGAGGGGCAATCTCCTGTGTGAGTCGGATCTGCTTTGACGGTACATAGCAGGAAATTTAAAATAATAACCTTTTAAAAATAGCCTTTTTAACAACATGCCCAAGATATGTGAGATCGAGCTTTATTATTCTTACCTCTAAGGAACATTCTGGTTGCACTTTCTTTGAGACATATCTGTTTGTTCCTTTGTCATTTCAAGAAACATTTTGCACTCTTCTCCAACATTACAGCTCAAAGGCATGAATTTTTATTCTACCATCATTATTCATTATTCAGATCTCAAATTCGTAGCAAAAGATTGAAAATACTATGGTCTGAATCAATCGCACCTTATTTGTCAAACTTATCTCATTGATCCTTAATAATTTGGAAAAGTCTAGACTTTCCCAATGAAATATATCTTCTAATCTCCTGACTATTTCTTAATCTCCTGACTTTTGGTACCAAGGGTGATGATTTCAATCCAACTATGATGAAGTCATTGACAATTTCAGTCCTTTCTCCATGATGATGATGTTGCCTATCGGGTCCAGTGGTGAGGATTTTTGGTGTGTTTTGCTTATTTGTTTTTTATGATGAGATGCAATCCATATTGAAGTCTATATTCCTTGATCCTGTGCAGCAAATGGTTCAAGTCCCCTTCAATTGTGGCAAGCAAGATTGTGTCATCCGCATACCAAAGATTAGAGAGAGATGATCCTTCCTCTGACTTTGAGATGCCATCTCCTTCTCCATAGAGTCTATGTTATCAAATAATTTGCTCAGCGTACATACTGGATAGCTTTGGAAGGGTGATACAACTCTGATACATACCTTTCTTAATTTTAAACCATGGAGTTAGTGCTCCCTTGTGCTATTTGTACAATAGCCTCTTGGTCTAGGTGCAAGTGTCGCATGACCACAGTTAAGTGTTTTATGATTCCCACTCTTCTCAATTTCGGCCATAATTTGCTATAATCAACAGTCAAATGCCTTTTAACAGTCAATAAACACAAATAGACATTCTCCTGGAATTCTTTACTTTCAGTCAGGATCTATCTGACATCAGCAATGACATCCTTTCTGACACTGTTGTTGTTGTTGTTGTTGTTGTGTGCTGTCGAGTCGCTTGTGACTCATAGCGACCCTATGTACAACAGCCCTAAACTCCGCTCTGTCCTGTGCCAATCGCACTGTCTCTGACACTCCC
>NW_006399929.1:4845882-4863857 GCF_000299155.1 Elephantulus edwardii | reverse complement strand
CCCCAGTTTGCTCTTCTCTTTGAAAAGCAAAAGAAAAATTCCTTCATTGGTATACAATCCCCCCAAACATACCCCCACCCCCACCCCAGCTGCCTTTTTAAATCTTCTATTTAGCTCTTTAAATTCAGCATCCTTTTCCTTTGTTTTGGCTTCTGAAACCTCCAGTGCAATTTTCAGAGTTCTTTGCTGACATTCATTTTGGTTTTTTCTATCTTCTCTGTCCTTGTGTGACTCTTTCCTCTCTTCATGGATAATATCCAACTATCTTCCCTTCTTGCTTCCAACTATGCATTACAAGCACAGTTATCATTAATATAATTTTTGCTGTAAGTGAATATATTTGAATATTAGTTCTATTTGCCAATCCAGCTCATAACAGGTCTTCTTGCTAATTATGGATGAGTTAACCTATAGCTCACATTATACTTCAGGATAGAGCTTGAAATTGTCTTTTTAACTATGAATTCGATATCATTGTTCTTTTTTATGTTTTTAACCAACTTTAGGGCATCCTACACCATGTCCCTCTTTTTAGATAGTTATGAGCCTATTTTTCCTGTAATCAATTATTTTCCAACCACCTACAATTCCAGTTAGGACAATATGAGTATACTATATTTTATTTTGGTTGGGGTTTTTTTTCCCCTCCCTTTCACCCTCTCTTCCCATCCCTATTAATCCTCCAAACTTGATTCTGTGCATAAACATGTTTGTCTTTCAACATGGATTTACCACATCAGTATCAGAAAAAGTAACAGTTCAACTTTTACCAGTCTGGTCTCTTTGCTAATAGGATTGTTAGTCTTAGTTTCAGTTTGTTTTGTCCCAATTTTCCTTATGTGAGAGAACAAAGCATGGGGCAGAATTACATTCATTAGGAGTTTTTCTGTCGATTTTTTTCCTTCAGACTCTCTTCTGCAGCACACAAATATATTTTCCTTCCCTCCTGATGCACAAACCTCTTTGCTTCTCTTTTCATTAATTCATTATCTATTGAATAACACCATGGGAAGTAACACATCGCTTCCCATTGTGCTTTTCAATATATAATGAAAGCCACCAGCCGACTTGGTCTCATCAACCTTAGATGAGCTAAGGGCTATGAATTCATGGAAGTCATAGGATTACTTTCTTTTTCTTCAGTGTTACAGCCTTGGGCTTCCTTATTTCTCTTCATGGGGTTGCATCAGCTTTTAGCTCTAAAATTTCATTTTTAAATACAACAGAAGAAGTCTTCTGTATTCCTCCTGATATTTGCAACTGCCTGGATTCTGACATCAACAAAGGAAGGATGGTAGGAGGGTTGTCATCATTCACAGTGTCACCAGAATACAACGTCAACAGGCATGTTTGAATCAAGAAATCATGTTTATGATTAGGATGTCCTTAGATGGATTTTCTAACATATTTCTACACCAAAACAAGAAAAAAAAAAAGTTTATATTGATGAGTAGATACCTTTTGCAATTCTTTCAGCAAGGCCTTGTCCAATTTGTCAGTGAACATTTCAACATAGGCTCATAGTCTCCTATCATATTTTCTCTGGCAGATAGAAACAGCGAGCTCATAATTTGTAAAATCTTAATTGAAATACACTAAAATCTGTTAAACATATTCTATTAAAGACATAGTCATCACATTTTTTCTGTCTCTAAAACTTCAGCAGAAATTAAATGAGAATTAATTAAATTAGTAGAGAGAAAATGAGATTAACGAAAGAGATTTTATGCTTTTAATTCTTGTCACTAGGCACAACATCTACCCACCTTTTTATCTTCTATTTATCATGTTTTATTCATCAAAAGATAAAAGGAAAAACACAGTTGGAAACTTTGAGGGAAAAAAACCAATCATTGAACTAAAGGAAATGCTAATATGTCTTTGCTTTGAAATAGGACTGCGCTCAACACTTATTAAAGGTGCCAACCATTGTTTTAGGGGGAAAGAAGCAATTGAAGGCCTAACCATAATTCCCTCATGCTGTTTCTAGCATCTTGCAATCCTTAAAAGTTATGATTTACTTCCTACCACCAACAAATAAAATGTGATAAAAGATATTACACCATTATAATGGTATAATCTACAGAAAGTTAAGCTAATAATCCAAAGGCCACACTACTTTAGCAGTTCACATCCAACAGCTGATCTAAAGCAGAAATATTGG
The DNA here is from genome assembly GCF_000299155.1 of Elephantulus edwardii. Classification (NCBI taxonomy): domain Eukaryota; kingdom Metazoa; phylum Chordata; class Mammalia; order Macroscelidea; family Macroscelididae; genus Elephantulus; species Elephantulus edwardii. The sequence continues at coordinate 4,861,693 of NW_006399929.1, read as the reverse complement.
AAATCTCCTATGATACTTACACTTGATGAAGGTTAGCTATAAATTGGTACCAATTCCAATAGCAACGAAGGCCTTTTTTGTTGTTGGTGGTGGTTTTTAAATTTTTCTTGGGGTTTTGGTTGTTGTTGAAATAAAATAGTCAGGAAGCTATGTAAAAATCATATTTTGCAAGTTCAAGTTGATCCCTTAAAAAATCACCACCTGTATCCCTCACTCCATTCATTTTTCTATAAATAGTTGAGGTGGACATGGAAGTTGGAAGATATTAAATATATATAGTCAGTGATGTGCAGTCAGAACCAATTAATAACTGACTATCCGACAGCAGATCTTTGTGGATTGTCTCAAGGAAGAAAGAAGAACAGCAGTTATTATTTATATCATTCCTTTAAATGTTATTAATTCACCTATTAACTTGAAATACGTAAAGACATAATTTATGTTTTAAGCGTGTGTGTGTGTGTGTGTGTGTGTGTGTAAAATTTCTGTCTTAAAACACAGGCATCCATCACTATCTTGCCTAAGAAAAACATTCAAGAACAGAAATAAGCTACTCCTGCCTTTTTTACAAGCATTTATTACATTTGTCCTTTTCAGTATTTTCCCATAAAAGTGATTTATGTGAGCTAAAAGCTAAAAGAGATAGTTTAATTTCTCAAAATTAAACAATCACTCAAAACTATGCAAATTGAAATGTCCAAATGTGATGAGAGATGCAAAATGCTAACTGCAAGTGATATTAAAGAGGCTATTATTTTAATAAATTAAAGACTGACGCCATCAGCATTGTTAACAGAATGCATTTAAGAACGCATTCTGTTGCACTTTATTTTCACATCCAATCCAAGATTAGAATGTGGAAAGAACTAGCCCTACTTCAATTCTCACTGGTCATTTCTCACAATGGTAGCTATTAGTACACAAAAACAGACCTCCTAAAAGAAGCAAATGTGGTAGTCATACTAATCTGTACATTTCTGTCTCCTTTCAAAATAACAGTTTTAAATGTACTTTCTCTTCCTCTCATTTGTTCATTTCAACTATTTCACATAAATATTTCACAGAACAGCACCACAAAACTTTGCACTAAAGACAGTTTTATTCATGTCAGTAGATTACACTGACATTCCTATTAGAAAACCATCCATTTGGAGAGTGAATGTGAAAAAAAAATAGATATGAACATACGAGCAGCTCAGAGCTACCTCTTTGTCATATTTGTCAGAAGCTCAAAGTTGTAGTCGCAGTGCTTGGAACTTAGGGCAGATGGAAATATGCAGTTTCTCACTTTGGGAAGTCATTAATATTCAAACCTGTAACTGGCATTAAGTATCACTACAATCTGGGATTTGAGACATTGTGCCAGAATTACCTTAGATTCTTTGAACATTGTAGTCATGGAGATGGCTGATATATTTTTTCCAGGTAGAATTCTGAAGACATTTATTTGTGGGAATCAGTAGATTTAAAAAAAAAATCGCAAAAAAACCCCCAAACAATAAATTATACATTTTAAATCTCTTTTTCCTATATCAAGAACATTTTTGTAGCAATAAATGAGTAGTAATATCCAGTTACCTGGAGAGATAGGAGACTAAGGGTTTTTGAAGGTGCACACTTTAGGTACTTAACAGCTTCCCTGCTGCTGTTAGGTGTCATTGGGTCCATCATGACTCATCGTCACCCTGTGAACAACAGACCTGAACCCTATCCTATCCTATGCGATCCTTATTACCTCTGACACACTTTAGCTCATTGCTACAGTCACTGTGTCTAACCATTTTGTTGGAGATCTTCTCTTTTGCTGACTCTCCATCTCTCCATACATGTCCCTTTCCAAGAAATAGCCTCTCCTAGCAACATGACCAAAGTATGAGATGGAGCTTCATAATCTCTGCCTCCAAGGATGAAGCACTCTGACTGCACCTTCTCCAAGACATGTCTGTTTGTTCTTCCTTAAGTACATGGGGTACTCAGTACTTTTCTCCACCACCACAACTCAAAGATGTTTATTCTGTCATCCTTATTCATTGTCTAGCTGTCAGCTGTATAAACGGTGATTGAAATGATCATGGCCTGAATCTTAGTCTCTCATTTTCTTTCAAGCTGACCTCAATGCTCTTAAGTAATTTAGAGAGGTCCCCGACATGGATTTATCCAATGCAAAACGACTCCTGGTCTCCTGACTGCTAGTGCCAAGGGTACTGAATGTCGATCTTAGCAAGATGAAATAATTGACAGCCTCAGTTATTTCTCCATCTATCATGGTAAGAACGTTTGCTTTCTTGGTGTTGATATTTGTGGCATAGTTTTCTTCACAGAGTTTAGCTTTTCTAATGACTTTTCTTCGTCTACAAATTGAACCATCATGATAATAAGCCAGGCCACATTCCTTTGCTTTGTTCTGACAATACGTTCTTTGCTTGTATGGGTTTTGTATGAGCATGTCTAAATGTTCTGGAATTCCCATTCTACTCACAAGGTCATTTTACTAAAATAAATGAAAGAAATGTGAGGTCTGATGTAATCTATAGACTTGTACTGCTAATCTATAGACTTGTACTGCTAATCTAAAACCAGCTGGTTAAAAACCACCAGTAACTCTGCAGGAGAAGGATAAGCAATATCCACACTTGTGATTTACAGCCTCTGAAAATCTGTCTAGGTCACAGTAAATATTCAATAACTTTGAACATTTCATGTCAGTTAAAAATATCAAGTCAAGCAGTCAACCTGCTTATTCTACAATATCATTACACTCCCCCCAATTTACCTGTTTTATTTTGAAGAAAGAAAGTTTACACGATCCCAAAAATTTTCTAGGAATTAACTAATTTATTTCAATTATCTCCCTTTCTTTATGGTATGCACCAATGATCTGGGCTATGTTTCTGTTTTTTTAGCAACTAGTGTCTCCTATCACTTGATGTTTTCTAAGGATGAAATGCACATAGTACACATTCTTATCATCTTTTTTCATATAAAAAGAAAAGCATCAATTATTTACATTTTATGAAGTTTTCCAGTTACTATTATAGAAAAAGAAACATGAGAATAACAGAAAAAAATATACTTCAAATGGTCCTTCGTCTATTTTATCACTTCTGTGACCTCAATTCTGATTTTACTTACTATTAATAATTTTCCAATCCCTATTTATATTATGAAAGCTCTAGTGGCTTAATGGTAAAGAGTTGTGCTGTCAAGCCAAAGTAACACAGTTTGAATCCACTAGATGTTCCATGGGAGAAGGATGGGCACTTTCATTCTGTGCAATTAAGTACTTCAGAAAATCTTGTGGAGGGTCAGCTCTTAGTTATGAGACTATGGTACACAACAACAACTCATATTATGAAGTCATACTATGAAGTCTTCCAAAACCACCGATTGAAAAAATGAAATGTATTTAAAACTACAGTTTATCCTTTACCTCTTTTTTATAATTGTAACTTTAGGAATTCAAAATGAAATACCTGTTTTTTTTTCATATATTGTTGTTAGATAATATAGTGTCAGCTCTGATTGTAAGAGGCTTTCTATGCAACAGGGGGGGAAAATGCTTAATCCTGCACCATCTTCACAATCTCTGCTATGGTCAAGTTTGTCATTGCGGTCACTGTATATTTACTGTGTGTTTCAAGTAAAAAACCTTGAAAACTTCTTTTCTATCCATTATGTTAGCTCCTGTTGTAGGCATAGTTTCGAGCTCTCTCAACTGTGGAAACCTGGCCTGGCAAATCATCAACAGCTGTGGGACCAATACAAGAGAGCACTTTCCACACTGTGAGAGATGGTGGTGGAGGGAGGGTGAAGAGACGACTACTGCTGTGAATTAACTGTGACAAGACATATCCAGAGGAACCTTGGAGATGAAACCACAGTTAAATGTTTTGTTTGCTGGATGATTGAAGGAAAATCTGACTTGTAACTGTCCTGAGATAGTTTGTTGTACAAATGAGGAAATCAGAAGCTAAACTGAACCTAACTTTTACTTCTTTATTAAAAGCTATCTGAATTAATTGAGGAATTTTGCCTTTTTGGGTGTACTACACTAAACCGGGACTTCCATTGTGCGATATTCTTTGCCACCTCCCACACCCAACCTTAATAAATTCCACAACTATGAGTAAAGTCTATGAGTCAATTTGCAATCAACATTGGCCCCAATGATTTGTAGAAATATAAATAGGATTAGGAACATTGAGGGTGGCATGTCCAACCACGTAAGTATTTGTTTGGTGTTATAGATGTTATTGATGATGATGGTTCCCCTTATGAATTGCATAGAAGTCCAACTTGCCCTCCCCTTACATTGCAGCTACCTACTCCTTATTCACTGTGTAAATCCATTTCCTCAGAGATTTTCCTCTTCTTTGATCATCCTCTACTTTTCAAAGCATGACGTGTTCCTCCAGATACTTTTTAATTACACCTATGCCAATATATATGAATATATTTTTGCTTTTATGGAGCACTCTGGCTACACTTCTTCTAAAACAGATTTTTTTGTTCTTTTGAGAGTCCCTCATATATTTAATATTCTTTGACAACATCATGCATAATTCAAAGGCACTAGTTCTTCTTTCATCTTCCTTATTTATTGTCCAACTTTCAGGTACACATGAAACACCAGAAAATGCCATGGCTTGGGTCAGTAACACCTTAGTTTTTTCAAGTTGTTTCATTGCTCTTCCACATTTCACAGAGATCTTTGGCAGATTAGCCTATTGCAACACATCACTGTGTAACTTGGATGCTTACATGGGTATTGATTATGGTTCCATAACATAAAATAACATCTTTGACAACTTCGATGTTTTCTCTGTTTATCTTAATATTAGTTATTGGTCCAAATGTGAATTTTTTTTCTTACTTTATGTTGAAATGTAATCATATAGTTGGAATTATTTTCTCTTGACTTTTCTCCTAAAGTTCTCAAGAAGGAATTTAGAAAGTGGGTACAGTCTATATTAGCCTTACCTATGCTGACAGAAATTTTAAGACAAAAATGTGTCAGTAATGTGACAGACCCTTCAAAAACCATGATCACCTGTTAAAGTAGCTTAAAACTAAGACAAGTGATTATCATCAGAGATAAGTCAACCTGTTAAGAAACTAAGCTCTGATCCATAGTGATCTGGATAGCTTCTTATCCAAAAGTTTCTGCTATTTTACATATTAAAATAATAAGTATCTATGTTCAGTTCCATGCTTTACTCTCAAGAGATACTTAAAAGAGAAAACATTTGTAAACCTGCAGTAGAATATATTTGGTCCTTGGGCCAATATACAGTCATCAGAATAGAGCAAGAAAACACTGCAGAGTATAAAACTGAGATAGGAGTACATCAGGGAAACCTTTTTTCTCCTTACTATCTCAATCTGTATGACACAAAGATCATTCAGTAGGCTAGGATCTATGAGGAGAAATGTAGCATCAGAATTGGAGGAAAATTCATCAACAACCTATACTATGCAAATGATACAACCTTACTTGCCCAAAATAAGGAGGGCTTGAAATGTTTGCTATAGAGGTAAAAAAAACTGCAGTCTTCAATACAAAGTTGAGCTCACCATGAAGAAGACAAAGAATCTCACCACTGGCCCAGTTGGTAACGCCTTGATAGATGGAGAGGAGATTGAGATTGTCCACAATTTCAGCTTCATTCCGTAAACAACACTGTTGGTACCAGCAGCCTGGAAATTAAAAGAGGAATTGCATTTGGAAAATCTGCTGTAAAGGACCTCTCAAGAGTGCTAAAGAGCAACAGGGTCAGTCTAGAGTCTATGTTGTGCATGGTGTAAGCTATGGTCTTTGTAATTACTTGCAATGCATTACAGAGCTGGACAATGATGAATGATAACAGAAAAGGGGATCAATGACTCTGAGTTGTGGTGCTGGAGAAGAGTGTTGAACACTCTATTGGATGCCAATAGAATGGATTTTTCTTAGAGAGGGTAAAACCAAGTTGCTCCTTAGTGGCAAGAATTTTGAAGCTCTATCTCACATAATTTGGGTATATTACCATGAGGGACTAATCCTTGGATAAGGACATCATGCTTGGAAGGTGGAGGGATAGATCAAGAGAAGACAACCCAGGACGAAATGGAAGGAGTCAATGACTGGGATAATGGGGATAGGTGTGTCGGAGATAGTGAGACTGGCTCAGGATATGAGAGGGTTAAGAGCTATTGTGCATAGGGTCACTATGAGTTACAGGAGATTCGATGGCACGAAAAACAATCACCACATTTGAAACTATTATGATTGTTCTCTACTCTTTTTGACCAAGACCTGAGACATGCTTTATTCCAAAAATCACTACATTTTATCCTTTTTCCTCATTGCCAACCTGCCTGTCAGTCTAAGGAATCTTAATGATCTCTTTTGAAGATGTTTTTGTTATGCTGCATCTAGTATTAAACTTAAATCACCTTTATTGTTTAAATTCTAGCTTTACTCATGTTTTATTAAAGAAATAGATATGTTGAATTTCTGTTCTGGGTTTTTCGTGCTTAACTGAAACTTTTATATATCTGGAATCTGGCAATTAATAAAAATTATGAATTGTACTAATTGTGTTGGTAATAATAATGACAATAACTATTATTTAAATGTATTATGTATCTGCTAAGTGGCAACACTGTGCCTACTACTTTGGCATGTCTTAACTCATTTAACCTTCATAAACCAATGAAGATTATAATACTATGCTCACTTTATATGAGATGACGATAAGGTTCTTTGAAAGTAGTTTAAATAAGGGCACACAGTTAATAAGTTTAGAAAAACATGATTTTAATTTACTGCTTTAAATGCTTAGATCTTAACCATTCTAATCAGATCATACTCTACTAATGGACTTTAAATTTTTTTGTAATTGAGTTTTTAACATAACTGTATTTTAAATCACAACTCACCAGTACAAAGTTTTGTATCTGACAGTGTGTTATGTATGAATTAACTGGTCTAATCATGCACTTTGATACTTTAGTCTCTATTCACATATAATGACATTAGAAAGTGATGAAATAAATGGCTAAGAATAATTACATTGACTTTTCTGTGTGTCTCTTCTTGTTCTAACTGCTATTCCTGGGGAATACATTTCATGAACCAATGGTATAAGTTCAAAGACATGTTTTCAAAAACTACAGGATCTTTGTACCAATGTGAAGCTTTTGTTTTCTATGTAATTTTTAAAACTATAGGCAGTTAAAATCTACACATCTTTTATTTATCATGCCCCTATGTGTATTACAGTACTTTGTTTTGTGTCCCCAAGCTGCCCTTTGAAATCATCTGCTCAGTTCTCTAACTTCCTGATTTCTTCTCTTTGTTTTGGCTTCTCAGTGTTCTAGCACAAAATTCAAAGTCTCTTTATATTTATTCATCTCGGTCTTTTCTTTTTCCTCTGTAATAACCTTTGTAATCACCTTTTGCTCCTTGGAGGTAAGGATTTTGAAGAATTGACTGACATACTTTGATCATGTTGCCAGAAGGGACCAGTCCTTGGAGAAGGACATCATGTGAAAGGGTAAAGGACAAGACAAAAGAGGAAGATCCTATATGAGATGGATTGACACAGTAACTGGGGTAATGAGAGTAGGTGTGTCAGAGAGTGAGATTAGCTCAGGATAGAACAAGGTCCACTGCTATTATGCAGAGGGTCACTGTGAGTTGCAGCACTTTACAATAACAACTAAAATGTTTCTAGGTCTTCCTATTTATTTTCTTCCTTTTTTTCCCTCCCCTAACTCCTTCAGAAGCCTCAAAATATCTCTAGGGAGTTTATTTTATCTTCATTTCTTTAATGGCTCTATCAATCTCCACACTCTTAGATAGTTAAAAGATACTTTCAGATTATATTAAATCATCTGTATTTCCCCAATGACTTCAATTTTATAAAAAAATTATATTTCATTAATACACTGGCTTAGAAAAAGGATAATGCTAAAATTGCATAATTTCTTTTGACTTTTATAACTATGGCTAAAAGAAGAGTAAAATTACTTGTTTTCATACAGTTTATGCATGAAATCAACTTAGAGAAGTGATGGTAGACAGCATTATACTCTCTTGTAAAAATTGGATCCTTGCAGGGTCAAAATATGATCAATTTTGTGAAGCACAAGTTCAATTCTATTAAACCAACCATCGAGGACATGAATAAGTAAGACATCAGTAATTTTTTACTCACAGTAAGAATCATATTCAAGGTCCCAACCTCAGACTTTTGTAATCCTATAATATTTAGATTGTTTATGAGTATAGAATAAATTTTATACCATATCATAGTGCCAAAATGACTAATCTAACTATGTGACACTATCTAAAAGACAAAAATGAAAAAGACACCATACTTAATTTCCAAATTAAACTAATTTCCATAATTTTGTTATGATATAATGGATTTTAAGTTTCACTAGGAAAAGATTAGAAGGATAACAAGAAATACATTTAAAACTATAAAACCAGAAAATTAACAATTTATAAATCTAGAAAGTATTTTAATTTGAGAAATGAAGGACTTTATCAATGTGCACTGTAGATCATTTGATAAGAAATCAGTATTGCTATATAGGCAATACTCAGATCATGAACAATCACTCTCTAGACTGTTCTCTCAAAATTTGTATGTATGAACATTTTTTGTAAAGTTTTATGAAATAACTGTACAACAAATCTGAAAAGAATAACATAAATAACATTAAAGAATACGTAAATTTTTTCCCATCTGGTGTCATACAGCTTGGCTTTTGTTACAAGGCGATTTTGAAAAGTTTATGTCACTTGGATATGCCAGTAAGTACTGATACATAAACCATATGTCGATTAATTTATGCCACCCTTACACTTATTTTATTTACCTTTTACAGATAACTGTTGTAGTGACATAGCATCTTGTTTCTAGAGTCAAAACAAACAAATCCTTCTGCTAGGTTTTTAATGGAAATAAAGAAAGTCAAACAAGTATCTTAGAATAGGTTTCATTTTAGAAACTTGTAGATGTGCATTGTCCTATAGAAAATTAGAAAAACATTGCTAAATCAACTATAAAATCCAGAACTACTTTCTCATGAGCTTTTTTTATACTTGAACTGTGATTTTAATGAAAGTTTTCAGAAAAGCTAGATTTGTATTCATTCATTTTTGCATATTTCCTTTCCCCCCTTCTTTTCTCTTTCTTTTGTATTGAAATGTCACATAAACATGAATACTTATAATTATAATCTATTAATCCATATGTGCATATGTGTGTATATATGTGTGTGTGTCCATATTTACTCTATTATTTCAATTTTTATATCTTTCTTTCATAGAGAATAAAATTCACCATCAGAATAATCACTAGATACAGGCAGGGAAGTTCTTACTTACTAATATTATGAGTTAATGTGTTCTACTTTAAGAGCTATAACTGGAAATAAGAAAAATATAAATATGATTACATAGTTGTTAAACATATTACATAAAAATTTTCAGACATTTTATTCATCCTCCTTATTACAAAACAAGGGTGACACTTTTCTTAATTTGATCTAATTAAAACAGTTCCTTACTGGAAAACAATGTCATTGTGGTTGTCAAGTGTCACCAAGTTGAGGACAACTCACAGAAACTCCATCAACAACAGATCTGAATCCTGTCCTATTCTCCCATTCTCTACCATCCACAAAAATATGGCATACTGCCATTGTTGTAAACAGAACTGACATCAGTATTGGGGGGAGACTCAGAAAGATGGGGTAAAAAATAACTACTGCATTGAAACAGAGGAAGGAGAGAACTGGGTAAAGGGGATATATGATTAGGTATTATTGTCATGACAGGAGTCCAAAACAAAGGCTGCATAGTGGCGTGGACCTAGGGGGAGGGATTGTATAACAATGAAAGAATTTTTCTTTTACTTTTCAAAGAGAAGAGAGAACTGGAGGTGAGGGGTGTTTAGGGAGAAAAGTGCAACAATGAATGAATGGAAATCCAAGGTCTCTGCAAATTTTCATTCAAATTAAGGATAATAAAAAAAGCCAAACCCTTAAGCAAACCAACAAAAAGTAATATAATATTAATGGGAATATTATTGGAAGAATATTAATGAATCGGGATGACTGTATGAAATACAATATGAATGAAGGATAGTGTGAAACACAAGGTATATGAATTTTGTAACCAAACCAATATGACATAAAAATAAAAACACAACAGCAACAAAAATCTCTGACATACTTGAGCCCCATCCATCTGCTTGAGTCTTACTCTCTTTTGGCATGCCTCCACTTTCTAAGCATGATGTCCTTCCCTAGCAACATATGCTCCCAAAGTATGTGAGATAAAGTTTCATCATCTTTGCTTCCAAGGCGCATTCTGACGGCACTTTCTCCAAGACATATCAGTTCGTTCTTTTGACAGTCCATGGGATATGTAGGTCTCTTCTCTATAGGAATCAATTCTTCTGTCATCCTTACTCATTGTCCAGCTCTAAGATGCATAGCTAGTGATTGAAAAGACCATGGCCTGAATCAGGAACACCTTAGTCTTTAAACTCATATCATTGCTTCACTATAATTTGGAGAAATCCCTGACTGTAGACTTGCCCTGTGCAATATCTCCTGACTGCTGATATCAAATATTGACTGTAAATCCAAGTAAGATGAAGCTGCTAACAATTTCATTTTTTTCCATCTGTCAGTCCAGTGGTGAGACTCTGGTTTTTTGGCTTTGAAATGTAATCTATTTTGAAGACTGTAGTCAACTCATATATACATGAATTGGTCAGCTATGAATTAATTCTGATTCAACAGCACATAAACTAACAAATACATATCTATGTCTCTATCTATATATATTAAAGTTAGACAATGAGTGAAGAACACTGAAATAGAAATGAAGTCTTTGAACTTCGATGTTGATTATGAATATTTACTACTTCATGGACTTAGAAAACTTAAATAAATCAAATATATAAAATAAATTCTAAAAAAAAAATTGAAGCTGTGCTACTAGAAAGCTCCTTAGAAGTGAGACAGTTGAAACTTCATATCAGAAACTTTAGTCATGTTATAAAGAAAATCTGCTCGCTACAGAAAGACATCATGCTTGGTAAAGTTGAGAATAAAGATAAACGAGGAAGACCTTCAACAAGACGGACTGACATAGTGATTACAACAATAATAGACAGCACAGAGGTGACTGTAGGGTTGTTATAGGATTTAGCAGGATATTTTTCTGTTGTGCATTATAAGGGTCGTTATAAGACCACCAGCAACTCATAACAAAAATATCACAGGCAAAAATATATGATATTGTGTGAATAAAATGTTCCCATAAATCACTTAGAATTAATCACTTCCTATTACATATGAATAAAGAAAATAGAGATATCTAACAAAAGATAAAATTAATTTTTTTCAGGCAAAATTACTTTTTAATGTGGAAAAAATCATTCATACATTGAAGCAAAAAATACTTAAAAGACAGAGTTTGACATTTTAATGACTAAATATAACAAATTTGCATTTAAATGTGTGTTATTTATGGTTTGAGGTGAAAACGAAAAACTAGTTTTGGAAAGTAGTTGACATTATGAATGAAGATTCTTGAAGTCATCCATTCTGTTGACTGCAAGTGCACTTCTGGAAAGCTAGCCTAAGAAAATAAATATACCAATCCCACTACCCGTTGCAAAAATGAAAAAAGTTTAACACATTGAAATGTTCAAGTCATAAAAATGCAGACCTAGAAAGTTGAGCATTCTAATTTTGCAAAGGTTGGGGCTTCATGGCTGATTTTTCTGTACTTTTGGTGAACAATATGAAAATGACAAACATATCAACTAAGAAATCAAAGATTCTAGTCTTCAGTTCTTTGTGATTGAATTTGCCCTTGGACTACAAGGGACCAAAGAGATGGAGATATACTGTGGTTGCCTCTCTCCCTCTTTTTCAAACTTGATTCTCAGAAACTGGAACGAAGTTGCCAGAGATATGAGGAATGAGAACCTATCTTTAACAAACGTGGAATCCGTATCTCTTGTCCCTCACTTGTGTCCAATTAGTTTTTCTACTGAGTTCCATTTTAACCCCAGTAAACTGTGAGTTTGGAAGCAGGAGTGGCATCCACTTAGTAAATAATATGCCTCCAGAAACTCTATGAACTTTGATAAACGTGGATGGTTGCAGAGGGGCTTCAGGCCTTTTGTTCATGTGGTCACTATGAGTCATGCTCGACTCGAAGGCAATTAACAACAAGAAGCTGTGAGTGGATTCCCAGTTTCTGTCAATTCAGCAACCTTATGTTTGCCAGAATAATTTTGCTTTCTTGGCTTTTCAATGACTGGGTGTGAAAAAACTAGACTAATTGGTGAATTTAAAATACCAACTTTTTGATTAGTAGTTTTTTTACCCATTTACACCACATAGGCACTCCACACATTCCCATCCCTTCTAAATCTCAAAGTACATGGCAATATCCCCTCTTTCTAGGGGAAAAAAAGTAATTTTCTTTTAAAATATAGGCTTTTTAAGGAAAACAAAGCTATTTGACTAAATATAGTCAGAATTGTTGACACACAGCCTTAGCTATCACACCAACAGCATTAGCAAATTTACAGTTTTGTTCTTCAATGGCAATTCTCTTTCAATGAGTCTCAGTTTCATGAACCTAAAGGAAAATGCAGAATTACATCTTTCAATAATTTTCATTTTTGAGCTGATATGTGTCAGGTCGGGAGCTCTGGTGGCCTATTGGCAGAGTGGCACTGCCGATCCAAAGACAGGGGGTTGGGATCCACCAGCTGCTCCACTGGAGACTGATGAGTGATTTGATCTCTTCCCTGTGTGATTTACAACCTTAAAAACTCGCTGACGCCTCAGCTATGGGTCAGTTCTGACTCACCAGCCATAATAACAATAACAACAACATATGAGGGATTGTTTAAACACTAAGAATAAAGTATTAAACTAAAAATATAGTTTATTCAAGGCTTTTGCATTATTGGAGAAACATGTCACTGATATGTAAATATATGTATAATGTGGAGGCATGTTCTCCTTTCCTTTTAGTTGAGTCTAGAGTTGTGGGGAAGTTTCCTTTCTTTAGACTTATTCTGCTTTATATAAAGTTCTTAAAAGCTCTGGGTGCCTGGTGAGAAGGAGCAGCACTGGGGAAATCAAAGGAATGTGGTTTGAGTCCACCTGCTTGTCCAATGGAAAAATATGGGCAATCTCCTCCCTTACAATATAGTACCTCTGAAAACCCACTGGAGGGTCAGCTATGGGTCATTGTGACTGAACAGTATGCAACAAAAATAGTGTGTGCCATTTTTATCAATTTGCTACAAAAATAACTTATTTAAAATTGTATGTTATTTCCCGTATCAAGATATAATTAAAATACTCTTGGAGATGCAGAGAAAGATGAGAAAATGTCAATTGTCCACTTATTGCTGGAGGAAACTAAGTGCAGGAACAATTGACTATAATGAAGACTTGCAGTCTAAACTCTAGCCTTCCAGATAAAAGAAATGCTAAAAATTATTTCTTTCATATTCTATTATTTACCTTACTTGAAGTCAGTTATATAAAAATCATAAAGCTAGACAATTCCAAGCTAACAAAGTTACATTTTAAATGGGAATATTTTTTAGGTGGTCCATTAATGTCATCCCTTTTTATAACTGTTGGCTAATATTCTGGCAAATGACAGAGCACAAAATATATTCAAGGGAGGGATCTGTGTTAGGGGTTGGAAAAAGAGGGTCTATTGGTACACTGTTTATATCTGGAATTTTTAGATTACATATATTAAACACTCAGTGTAGGACAAAAGAAAAATGTAGAGAAAAAATGTCATGATAGCATCTATGCTAAAAGCACTATATTCCTCCAGTTTATTCTCCTCCAACAAAGAATATTCTACTTCAATTAAGCTTTATGAGTTGAATGTATATAAAGTATAGTGCATTGGCTATACCCTCTAATTCTACTTTGATGATTTTTTTATTACACAAAAGTATGCACCACTTGCTTTGTCTTTTGGCAAATTTCTGGACTATTTCCCCCCAATATGAAGTAATTGAATCAGAATAAATTTAAAAAAATGAGATTTTTTTATCTTTGACAACTTATTAAAGGAAATGGAAAACTGAATAGTTTCCTCATAATTTGAAGGAAGATCTTAATTGATAACACATCATTCTTTTTCTTTAAATACAGAATAATTACTCAAGCTCTGACATTATTCATGAAGACCATACAAAATTAATTAAATATAAACAGAAAACATGACCTAAGATTTAAATATGAACATCTAACACAAATACGTATCTCAAATAAAAAGAACGGACTTAAGAAAAAAGATTCTATCTGCAGAATAAGTATGCTTTTCATAAAACATTATTGTCACATAGTGAGCTTTCAGTGGCCTTGTGGCAAGAAGCTGTTCTGCAAACCCAAAGGCACATGATTTGAGGCCACCAGCTGCTCCACAGGAGAAAGGTGGGCAATCTCCTGCCATGTGATTAACTGTCTCTGAAAAACCTGTCAGGAGGATCAGGTATGGATAGGTTCTGGCTCTACAGTACATGACAACAAAAGATTACTGTCATAGGAAAGCTGAAAAATTTTCCCTAAACTCGAATGAAATTCAGAGAAATTAAAATCTTAGGGAAATAGAAGATGAGCATACACAAACTTAGGGGAAACAGAAAACTCAATTTTTCCTTTCTAAAGAAACATCTTAGGAAAAATACAGTGAAACAAAAATCAAACATTATTCTTTAAAATATCCAAAACAGAAGACACAAAACTCGGTACTGGAAGGTGGTACTAGTAGTGATTACAAAACAATGATGAGAAAAAAAACAAAAAAGACCTTATAAATAAATAATAACTGAAACAACATATCCATTCATCTAACTAGAAAATAAATCAGCCTGTAAGATTATTTCATAAAACAAAATGGAAAGAAATTGGAAGCATTAAATTAACTAATCCAAATAACATTCCACTTAAAGATCCACAGACGAGGAGGGGAGAGGAGGAAAAGAATAGATGGAAAATGAACTACTCTCTTATTCCCACTGGAATGGGAGAAAAGAGAGACTATCCAAAGAGAATGGATGATTAGATATTATGTGTGTAGTGACTGACGATCTGGAACAAGACATGAATTAGAAAGTGAATGAAAGGAGGAAAAGGGATGAAAATGTGGATTAATTAACAAAAGAATGCCCATCCTTTCTATATATTGCTACTATTGTTTTGTGTCATAAAATAGACTGGGATTCTAAGCTACCCTGTGCATAAGAGCTCTGAACCCTGACCTATCCTGAGCAAATCTCACTGTCTCCAACACATCTATCTACTCATATTATTTTAGTTACTGTGTCAACCCACCTCATCGAGTGTCTTCCTTTCCTGTGCTGTCCCTCCACTCTCCCAAGAATGATGTCTCTCTCCACAGACTAGTCCTTCCTTGTTACATACTCGAAGTATCTCAGATGGAGCTTCAAGATCCTTGCCTCCAAAGAGCATCCTGCTTCCACCCTCTCCAAGGTGAATCTGTTCATTCTCCTAGCAGTCCAAGACATATTCAGAACAATTCTACCCCATGACAGCTCAATGGCATCAAATCTTCTTCCATCCTCCCTAGCCATTGTTCAGCTTTCTGACACAGAGTTGTTGTTGTTGTTGTTATGTGCCGTCGAGTCGCCTGTGAATCATAGCAACCCTATGTACAACAGCCCTAAACTCCGCTCTGTCCTGTGCCAATCGCACTGTCTCTGACACTCCCATCCCAATTATCCCA
>NW_006399929.1:4820549-4843937 GCF_000299155.1 Elephantulus edwardii | reverse complement strand
GACTCAAAGTCATATTTTGGTTGCCTTGGATTTGGTTTAATTTTCCTCAACTTTAGCTTGAATTTGCATATGAGTAGTTGGTGGTCTGTTCCACAATCACCTCCTGGTCTAGTTTTCACAGCTGATATTGAGCTTCTTCAGCGGTTCTTTCCACATATGTGAGCACCTTAGTCTCCAGAATGATATCGTTGCTTTTCAGTACTCTGGAGATGTCCTGACAGCAGACTTTCCCAATGCAATTCATCATTTCATTTCCTGGCTGCTGGTATCAATAATGTTGATTGTGGAGCCAAGCTAACTATAGCTGTTAATAGTATCAATCTCTTCACTCTCTATTATGATGTTGCCAATCAGTCCAGTGGTGAGAACCTTTGTTTCCTTGATGTTAAGCTTCAATCTATATTTAAGACTGCAGTCTTTGATCTTCTGCATCAAGTCCTTCAGGTCCTCATCAGTTTCAGAAGCAAAGTTGTGTCATCTGCATACACAAGTTGTTGATGAGTCTTGTGCCACACCCCACCTTATAGGATATCTATTCCATATATAGATTGAAATGTATGGAGATAGGGCACATCCCTGGTGTACACTCTTCCTGATTTTAAACCACACAGTGTTTCAATGCACCATTCTGACGTCTGCTTCTTGGTCATATATGTTTCTCATAAGCAAAATCAAGTGTTTTGTGATTCCCATTCTTCTTAGAGTTAGCCACGGTTTGTTGTGATCCACACAAATGCATGTACACAGTCAATGAAACACAGAAAACATTCCTCTGGTATTCCCTGCTCTCAGCCAAGATCCATCTAACACTAACTATAATATTCCTCGTGCCATGGCCTTTTCTAAGCCCAGCCTACATGGCTGGTAGGTCTTTGTTGATGTGTCAGTTGTTTTAGATCCTTTTCAGCAGAATCTTGCTTGCTTTTGATAGTAGTGGTTGTTGTTGTTTTTGTTGTTGTTATGTGCCGTCGAGTCGTTTGCAACTCATAGGGACCCTATGTACAACAGCCCTAAACCCTGCTCTATGCTGTGCCAATCGCATTGCCTCTGACACACCCATCCCGATTACCCCAGTCACTGGATCAATCCACCTCATAGAGGGTCTTCCCCTCCTGAGCTGTCCCTCTACCCTACCAAGCATGTTGTCCGTCTCCAAGGACCTGTCTTTCCTTACAACATGTCCAATGTATGTCAGACGAAGTCCCAGAATTGTTCACTAATATCTTCACTCTGTTGGGTCTTTGGAACTGGAACAAATATGAATCTCCTCCAGTCAGTTGGTCAGGTAGTTGTCATCCAGATTTCTTGACACAACTTGTTGACTACATGGAAGCCAGTATCTGTTTACTGAAATATGTCAATTGGTATGCCATCAATTCCTGGGACCTTATTTTACAACAATTCTTTCAGAGTAGTTTGTATTTCTCTCTTTATCATTCATTATAGGGTTTTGCTCTTACGTTGTTTCATGAAAGTCGTCTGTGTCAGCCAATCTTTTTGGTACAGTGACTCTGTATTCAACTTCTATCTTCTTTTAACGCATCCTGGATTATGTAATATACTGCCCAAAGCATCCTTAAGTATTGCAACTTGAGGCTTGAAATTGTTCTTCCGTTTCCTTCAGCTTAAGAAATGCTGAACAAATTTGGCCCTTTTGATTTCCTGACTCCAGCTCTTTGCACATTTCATTTTAATACTTTGTTTTGTCTTTCCGTGCTGCTCTTTGAAATCTTCTCTTCATCTCCTTAATTTCTTGCTTTCTTCATTTTACTTTGGCTACTTGGCACTTTAGTGCATATTAAGAGTCTCATCAGACACCCATTTTGGTCTTTTATTTCCTCCTCTGGTTTTTTTTTCCCTCCTCTGTTTTTGTAATGACCTTTTGCATTCTTTCTGGATGACATTATTGATATCCTCCCATAACTTATCTAATCTTCCCTCATACTATATTACATGCTGAGTGAAACAACTCTGTCTCATAAGGACAAATACTGCATAAAACCATTATTGTATGAGGAGAACTATTACTAGTAAGGTGTGTACTAATGTCCAAAGAGTAAAAGAGGAGGAAATAGGGGCCTGAGGGTGAAGAGTGGGGGAAATTTTGAGGTAGCAGTTAGATGGGCAGAGTGAGGGGATAAAGAAAATGACAACTATGGATCAATGGTTATGGGAAGCCAAATTTCATACTAAATAGTTGTAATTAACCTAATGCTATTTCAGGATGTGGAGGAGGTATGGTACAAGTTAGAGTTCACCCTGAGGCAATCCTTAAAGGTTTACCGGATTCTTGCATTGCATTCACTGACTCCTCCCTCCTTAGTCAAGGGAAGGTTTTCAATAGAAAGAGCTTGGCTTCATTTGTATTGAATTTTCTTTGCGATTTACTTCCTGATAATTTTCAATAAAGATACAGGGAAGCTGGAATTAGGCGCTTCAGTCATTGAAACTGCTGGCACCCTGTCATTTATGCTCTATGTTCTATCTCATTCCTGGTTGTCTGTCTTATATTAATAATTATAAAAATACTTTACCCCTGGTCTTCAACAAATGGTGATTAATTTTATAAAACAGAGTTTATATGAATGATAATGTGAATTAAAGAAAGAATGAAACACATTGCATGCAACCAAAATATAATGTATAGGACTTTTGTATGTTAAATCATATGAAATTTTTTAAAGGAACAAACAAAATTTTAAAAGAGATAAGATGAGAATATATACAATCTTTCTAGACATTAGAAAACAGATGCTTTTGCCAGGGGGAGTGGAAAGAAAACCCTCTCCACTGTGGAGAAAGACGGCTCTTGAAGAGATGAGCTGACATTCTGCAGCCTGTCCCTCTTTTCTCCTATTTTCTGCTATGGGCAAGAATAAGAACATTTGTATATTCCCTGGGCAGGTATTACTATTAAGGGATAGATATGAAATAGAGATACTGATTCACTCAAAAAGCTGGAAATATTAGGAAAGTAACAATAGGAGGAATACCTAGTGAGAAGAGAAAGATAAGGATTGAATTTATCACTTAGACAGTTTAACACTAAAGATCTTTGCTGAACACTAAAGGTGTATGAAGAATAATATTAAGAACTAAATAGCCTCTTAAAATCAAAGAAAATAGTTTTGTAGTAATATCAGGTTAAGAAGACATGGATTAGAAGTGGGAACTTGTCAGATGTGGGTGCCCTGATGCACATGCCAGGCTCTGAGATGGAAGACATACAGGGTTTATCCTGACCTGAAAGCTAAGCATGCAAGATGACGTCTGTTACTATAGTAAGCATCAGGACTGGAGCAGCAATCACAGTGATTTAAATAATGTGAAGTTCATTTATAACATGTTGTTGGAATTGTAAATAAGAACACAAAGCTTTTATGAAAGAAAAAAACATTTTTATGTGTTTATCTTTGTTTTTACAACTGAGGATATGAAAGGCTGCAAAAGGAGAAATGATAATTTAGCCTGAGAGAGGGAATATATTAATCCATTCTTAATATAATCAAGTTCTATATTATGAAAAAGGAAATTCCTGGACTTATCTGACATTTCTAGTCTTGGTTCAGATCTGCCATTACCTTCTTGTTACCTCAAAACATTAAAAAGAAATGATGAGCAAAATATTACCATTTTTAAATAAAAGTGGGTCGTTACTATTCATTTCTCCTTTTGAACTATTACTCCAAAATGACTTGCAAAATGTTATTAATAACTCCGCTTCTTAAAACAAAACAAACAAGAGTTGTTATGGGGGAAAAGGGTATTAATTATGGGAGTTTAAATTTGGGAGAGGAGCTCTGATTGTCTAGTGAATAAGGAATTGTGTTGCCAAGCCAAAAGCAGGGGTTCTAACCCATCAGCTGCTCTTTGGGAGAAAGATAGGCAATCTTCTCCCATGTGGTTTACTGTCTCTGAAAACTGTGTGGCTTCAGCATAAGCTCATTCCAACTCAATAGCATAACAGCTTAAATACAACAAAGGAATAAAATCTCAAAAGCTACAAAAGATAAGCCTATAATCAAATAATAAGAGACAAAGTCATGAACAATGTCAACCTCAAGCACTTGCAGTCATGAGTACTGCAGGTTTCTGCTGTTAAGTGCCTTCAGGTTGAGTAGGACCCACATAGACATGATGAACAAGAGATCTAAACTCTGTCCTGTCCTGTGTCATCCTAACACTTCCTGAACCTCTAGAGCCCACTGTGACAGTAATGTGTCAATCCACCTGGTTGAGGGTCTTCCTCTCCACCACCAACCATCTACCTTTCCAAGCATTATGGCCCTCTCCGAGGAATAGCCTCTCCTAGCATTACATGCCCAAAGTATATGAGACAAAGCTTATATTTTTTTGCCTCGAAGGAGGACACTGTACGTACTTTTTCTAAGACCTATCAGTTTGTTCTTTCAGCTTTCCATGGGATGTTCAGTACTCTTCCCTAAGAACACAGTTCAAAGGTATAAATTATTTTTCTGTCATCCTTATTCACTGTCCAGCTCTCAGAAAAGTGATCAGAAAAATCATGGCCTGAATTGAAATCCCCTTGCTCCTCAAAAGTTGGGGAGGTCCATGAATGCAGACCTTCCCAATACAATACCTCTCCTCATTTCCTGACAGCTGGTACCAATGGTGTTGGTTGTGGATCCAAGTAAGATGAAGTTATTGACAGTTTAAATCTTTTCCCCATCTATCACAATGTTGCCTATAGGTCCAGTGGCAAGAATTTTTGTTTTCTTGACATTGAGATGCAATCTATATTGAAGGTTTTATTCTTTGATTTTCTAAGTGATTCAAGTTCTCCTCATTTTCAGCAAGCAAGGTTGTGTCATCTTCATAATACAGGTTATTGATGAATATTCCTCTGAAATTAATGCTACATTCCTCTTCATAGAGTCCAGCTTCACAAATAATTTTCTCAGCAAATATATTGAGTAGGAATGGAGAGAGAATATAACCCTGATGCACTCCTTTCTTAATTTTATATCATGTAGGTTTAAAAATTACTCTGTTCACACAACAGTCCCTTGGTCTAGGTACAGGTTTCACATGAGCACAGTTAAGTGTTCTGGGATTTCTATTCTTCTCAATGTTAGCCACAGCTTCTTATGATCTACACAGCTAAATGCCTTTGCACAGACAATAAAGCATAAATAGACATTCTTTTGGCATTCTTTACTTCCAGCCAGGATACATCTGACATGAGTATTAATATCCCTAGTGCTACAGCCTCTTCAAAATCCTGCTTAAACTTGAGGAAGTTCCCATCTATCTGATGTTCTAGCCATTTTTTAAAGTTATTTTCAACAGTACTTGCTTGTGTGTTCTCTTAATGATATTTTTCAATAGTTTCCACATTCTATTTGATCAGCTTTCTTGGGAAGGAGAATACATACCTCTTCCAATCCATTGGCCAGATAACTTTCCTCCAAATTTCCTGGCATAGACTAGTGAGTGCATCCAGAACTACATCTGTTAATTGAAACAAATCAATTTGTATCCTATTAATTCCTGGTGCCTTATTTTTTGCCAAGGCTTTCAGTGAACTTAAACTTCCTCCTCCATCACCATTGGCTCCTGCTCATAGGGTACTTTCTAAAATGTTTCCGTGTCATTCAGTTCTTTTTGGTATAGTGTATTCCCTCCATCTTCTTTTGATGCTTTCTATGTCATTTAATATATTGCTTATAGCATTTTTCAGTATTACAACTCAGAGCTTAAATTTGTTTCCCATTCTCTTTGCTTGAGAAATGCAGAGTGAACTTTTCCCTTTTCTTTCTCCAATTTGAGCTCTCTGCACATTCCGTTATAATACTTTGGTTTGTCTTATCAAGCTGCCCTTTGAAATCTTCTATTAACTTTTCCACTTCAGCATATTTTCCCTTTGTTTTGGCTTCTCAACAATCTAGTGAAATTTACAGAATTTCTTTTTACATCCATTTAGGTTTTTTCTTTCTCCTCTGTCTTTGTGATGACTTTTTTGATCTCTACATGGATAAATCCTTGATGCCATTCCACAACTCATCTGATCATCAATCACTCATGTTCAGTGCTTCAAGCATACTCTTAAGGTGATTTTGAAAGTAAGGTAGAATATATTCAAGATCATATTTTGATTCTCATTAGGTTTTTTCATTTTCTTCAGCCTCAGTTTGAACTTGCATATAAGTAATTGATGGTCTGACCCACGGTTCGCCCCTGGCCTAGTTTTAATTGCTAGTATTGAGCTTCTCTAACAATTTCTTCCACCCATGTAGTCGGACTGATTCCTATGCAGCCCATCAGGTGAGGTCCAAGTTTAAATTCAGCATTTGGATATTTATTTTTAAAAAGGTATTTCCAATGAATAAACCATTGAAAACACAAATTTTATCATTCTCATGACAAGAATCCAGCATCATTTCTGTCACCATGTCCACATTTTCTGATTACTATTCCTTCTTCATTGTTTCCAACTTATATTTCCTGTCACCAATTATCATTAATGTGTCTTCATGGCTTGTTTGGTCAATTTCAGACTGTAAGATTTAGTAAAAGATTTCCATTTCTTCCTCTTTAGCCCTAGATTTAGGAGCATATAATTGAATAACAGTCAAATTAACAGGTGGTTTTGTGTGTGTGTGTGTGTGTGTGTGTGTGTGTGTATCTATATGGATAATATACTATTACTTACAACATTGTACTTCAAGCTAGAACTTGAAATTGACTTTTTTACTATGAAAGCAACATCGTTCTTCTTTTTGAATTTCCATCACAGTATGTCATGTGATTATCTTATTTAAAGTCACCAAAGCTAGTCTGTCTCATGTCACTAATGTTGCTGTTCATGTGTTCCATTTCATTTTTTACAATTTATATTTTCCCAATATCCATGGTTCATGCATTCAATGTTGTAATTATTAAAGGATATTTGTTATTATTTTTCCTCATTTTTATTAATTTCACATGGGCTCTGCTCTGCCTCTAATACTAAACTATACTGTTCATAGGGTTTTTAGATGCTCACTATTTAAGAAGTTGATGGCCATTCTTGCTTCCTAGACTGACTTAATCTAGAAGTGCTACTAAAACCTGTCCACCATGGGACAAACCCTTGCAGCATTTGACACACCAAAGGCATAACTTTCAGTATCAAAGCCACCCACAAGTTATCTCAGTACAGCAAACTGACCAACAAGTGCTGTATCAATTAAAACAATGTATTTCCCAATTAAAACAAACTGACAATTTAGTTTGTACTTCTAATAGCAAATCATGCTTCAAACCAGGTCTGTGGCCCTTGGGCCTAACCTACTTTTAATCCCAAAGGTCTACCCACCAGGTCCTAATTGTTTTAAACAAGGGGCTTTCAGCCCACAAACGACTGTTAATCAAATAAAAAAGATTCACCCACTGGGTCTTAATTAGTTTTAACAGGAGTCTCCCTGTCCACAACTGACTAGTAAATAAAAAAGCCTCACCTTCTGGATACCAATTGCTTCAAACAAGAAGCTCCCAGCCCCCAAATGACTGTTGATCAAATAAGAAAAAACCACTGCAGGTAGGAAGCATTTCTTTTAAACAAAGAAATAGGGGGGGGCAGATACATAATTTGTCACAAAACTGACATTATGATGGTGAGGCATTTTCTTGAGAGCTCTGTAACTCCATACCACACTATGACATGTACCAGGTAGATTCATCTGTGACTCCATCATGTAAGTTGAAACCATGTCATCTGGCAAAATTTCTATGTTTATATTAATATTATATTAATCATCTCTGTTTAGAATAATATCTCTGCTTTTAAATAATGAAGAATTTTTTTTCTCATTAGTAAATAAATCTACAACCAAATAGACAAAATGCTGAGGATATCGTGCATAATTTTCACATTATATTGGATTGCCTTTTTTAGGAATGCCAACAAACGGGAAACTCTTCCAGTTACTTCGCACAGTTTCTAGGAATAAACTAGTGACTATAATCAGGGCTGCATCTCTTCATTGAAACTTGTCTATTCTAGTCCATCATTTCCTCGGGCTTATTTTTTTTTTACAATGCCTTCAAAGCATCTTGAACTTCCCCTTCCATTACTTTTAGTTCTAGATCATATGCTGCTTCCTGAAATTCTTCAGAGTTTGCTCATTCCTTTTGGTACAATGAATGACTCAGTATATTCCTTCAATCTTAATTTAATACTCCATGCATAATCCAATATTTTGTTCATAGAATCATTAAGTATAGCAATTAAAAGTTTAAATTTGTATTTCAGTTCAAAGTTTGGGAAATTTCAAATGTGTTCTTCATTTCTGGTTTTCTAACTTGGGAACTTAGCTGTAGTACTTTAAGTTCCTTTCTATTCACTGAAATTGGGCAATGAATAAGGACAATCAGAGAATAATTGGTGACTTTGAATTATAGTGTTGGAGAAGAATACTGACTATTGCATGTACTGTCAAAAGAATAAAAAAATCTGTCTTAGAGGAAGTACAACAAAGGTGCCCTTAGAGACAAAGATGGTACAATTTTGTTTCACATGTATTCAACATATTAGGAGGGGTCAGTCCTTAAAAAAAGACATCACACTTGGAAAACTGGAGAATCAAAGAGATGAAGGCCCTAGTCAAAATATACTGCTACAAAGCAACTATAACAAGACTTTTGAGCATGCAGAAATCATGAGGATGGCACGTGCTAGGGTAAGGCTTGAATCTGTTCTTCATAGGGTCTCTATGAGTTGTAGTAAACTCAATGATGCATAATAACAATGTTGTTATTGTTGTTGTTATTCGTCGAATATGACTCATTGAGACTCTATGAACAGAAGATCTAAACCTCATTCTGTCCTGTGCCATCCTCACACATCTTGACAAACAGAAGCCCATTGCAGCAGTCACCATGTCAGTCATCTGGTTAAAGGTCTTCCTCTCCTTTGCTGACCTTCCACACTTCCTAGCATCGTGTCCTTCTTCAAAGAATAGCCCCTTCTAGCACATGCCCAAAGTATGGGAGGTGAAGCCTCATCACTCTTGCCTCCAAAGAGCACTCTGGCTGCAACCTCTTAGAAATATACCTGTTTGTTCTCTTGACTGTCCATGGGATGTACAATGTTCTTCTCCAACACCACAGCTCAAGGTGTCAATTCTTTTTCTGTCATCATTATTCATTGTCTAGCTGTCAGGTACATAGCAAGTAATTGGAAAGACTATGGCCTGAATCAAATGCACCTTCGTCCTCAAACTGACATCATTATTCCTCAATAATCTTGATAGGTTCCTAACTGCATATTTTCCCAGTGTAATAGGTCTCCTTATTTCCTGACTGGAGGTATCACGAATGTTAATTGTGGACCCAAGCAAGATTAAGCTTTTGACAGTTTCAATCTCCTCCCCATCCATCATGTCACAGCCTCTTGGTCCAGCGGTAAGAATCTTTGTTTTCTCTGTAGTCATGCATTTATTTCTATATATATCTATTTAAAAATGGCTATCTGGAATCATTTTCAATATTTTTTGTTCCTTGGAAAACATTTTCCATTTTCAGTGCTTTTTGTGGTTGCCTTTGCTTTGGCAACATAAATATGAAACTTGGAATGACACAGAAAAGATTAGCATGGCCCCTAAGCAAGGTTGACATGCAAAATAAGGTTTGAGCTCTGGTGGACAAGTGGCAAGAAGCTTTGCTTCAATCTCAAAGGCAAACATTCCAGGCCAACAGATGGAAATGGATGGGGAATCTCCTCCCATGTGATTAACTGCCTCTGAAAATCTGCCAGAGAGTCAGCTATGGGTGGTTCCAACTCTATGATACACAACAACAACAAAGCAAAATGAGATGGGACATAGGATGATAGAAACTTTGGAATTAAAATTAGTATTTCCTTGTATGTCGTTTTCTCTGCTCTGTAGTTTGACAGCCATCTCCCCCCAGTAAATCTCTTCAAAGATGCATTCTGTTTTGCTTTTGTCTTTGTTTAGTGTAACCATCTCTAGTGGCCATTCAATAATGGATTATGGATGGATGGATGAATACATCAAGATCATCAAATATTCTAATTAATGTTTCTTAGCCTGGTTTTGCTATTTTAGCCCTTTCTGATATCAACAAACTCTCCTTTGGGAGACTTTACAAGTTTATTAAATTCTTAATTCTGATTACTTTATGAATGAATCTGAAAAAGTTTAGTGATTATCGCAACAGGGATCATAGACTTACAAGTGTCTTCTTTTAAAGTAGTATTACTATTACACACAAAAAACTATTTTTTGACAGCTACAGAATGTGGCTAATCCCCTTTTAACTCACTTTGACTTTCTGTTTGTCTCCCTAAGCTTTTAGTGTAATGAAATTGCATTGAAAAGATATTGGATGCTAGCCCATCACTCTTTCTCTCCTAAACTTGTGTCCTTCTCTTTGCATTCCAACTGTAGTTCTAGGCTATTTTGGCATTCTTCTAAATTCTTCATTTCCCTCTAGTCAAATAAAATTCATTTTACTTTTTTTTTTCTCTTTGACCTCCCAATTTCTTGGCTTACAAGTATCTTAACTATTTAATTTTCATAAAAGGATTTTCTATTTCTAGGTTATTTTGTGATTTATTACATATTATGACAATGACAAAATTGCCTTTTATCCTTTTAAATAGTTCTGAAACTATACATATTTGTTTCACATAAAATTTTCTTTTAACTTGTGGATGAACTATTTAGCGCTTTTTGAAAGAAATAATTATACTTTTTTTCCTGAACTACTCTTGCAGAACATTTATTGCAATTAAGTATTTTCATAATTAAATATTTGATGTAAGATATTTTGTAAAACAATTACTGCAATTCCCATGAAGAAACAATATCTTATTCTTCTTAAGCCATTTTTAATTAAAGATCTTTTCTGACCATGTATTATCACTACCTAATATAAATCCTAAATTTAAAGTCTATTTCTTTTGTTATATTTATAATCTGAATGTATTTATGGATCACTCAAATCATAAGAAGCCACACACTCAATCTTATATTTCTGTATAAAATTCCTGACAGTATATTAAATTAATCTCCTTTTCATTACATTAAAAGTTATGAAGTATACAAACTGGTGTAATAACAAACAATATTACAGAATATACTTACAGAAATTATGTAATTCTTAAGAAGGGAAAATATGATAACGTATGGCTCAACAGGAAAGGTTCTATAACAAATTCAGTTAGTCATTGTTCTTTTTCAAGAACGAATATACAAAGCAATTAATCACTGAGGAGAGTGATGTAGGAAAATTCCTTCTAATAAAAGACAATGTAAGTAATAAGAATAACAAGTGGATTGTTGTTACTGGGAGAATATTTTAGTGCTGACAAATTTTATGTTCTTATTCTCTCAGGATATTTTACAAATTATTATAGATGTTTAGAAAATTTGTACTCCAAATGAAAAGCATTGTTATTCAAACACAAATACAGTTATGGAGATTGTATTCAAAAGATAAAAAGATAAATGTAAAAATATAAAATATGAAGAAAAGAAAACACTTCTAAGAGAAATGTAGTTTATATGTAAATAAATAAATAAACATGCACACAATAAATAGAACAGCAGAGAATGAATGAAGCAATTCTTACTAAGATTAACGGTGTCTACTAGAAAGTATTAACATATTTGTGCTTTAAAGGTTTTTATTATCATTGTATGTTCAGCGTTACCAGCTTGAAAAGTCAACACTAAAGTCAGATCATTTTAATTCATTACAGTGCTATTATGTGAAGAAAAGAATTGAGTCAAAACATAAATGGATGCTTCCACAACCTCTCCAATAATATCGTTATTTTTTTCGTTGAAACTTTTTTCTTGGTTCCAGCTCTGATTTCCTTGAGTACCTTCTTTTTTCTTTTTTTATTCTGGACTTAAATATAGCCTAAAAAAATTGTGTCTTGGGAATGCTTTCCGGTTGACTTGCTTTCTATTTTGACATATGGCATTCAATTGACACCTTCAAACAAATTAAGCTCTTTGAATAACTACAAGAATGAGCAACACATTTACTTATTATTTGAATTTGCAAGCAATCATCCCTTGTTCTCCCAAATCCTAAGTGACTTCCAAGGTCCCTCAAGTCTTCGCTTCTATTCCCATAAATTCCAGCTTTCTGCTGCCCTCTTCTGGTATATTAATGTATTTAAAATGGAATTCTAGCCTTGAAAAAGAAATCCTAAATTTTACAATTAGATGGAAGTAAGTCAATGGTTCTCAAAAATATGGTATGTAGCAAAATAGGAAAGCTTGTGGGATGGGAGGGTAGAGAGAGAGCATAAATTGCAAAATCACTCAGATATTATGATTTTTGTATCTGAATAGTCATGAGTTTTAACATTTAATAGAAAATGTTCTGATTCATCTGAACAATTAATCACATGTTAAGAAAACTTAGCATGTGAAAACATGACTGAAGGTGTTGATTTTAACCTCTTTCACTGAAATTCTGGTCTTTAATTGTTTCTATTAATTTAGAGGAAAATAACTTGCATGTATTTCCATCAAATTACTTTAATTTTTTGCTAATGTAGCTAATCAAACTCACCAATTAGTATTTTAGGATTATTTCATTTTTATTCAAAAGTAAAGTCAATGAAATACGAGTATCTCATCATAGATACCATAACCTCTAAGTTTTAGACACTAACTGAATCTTCTTATCTAAAAATTACCTTTTCCAGTCTAATTTTAGTGTTGATTAGTTTTTATATATTATCTTTCCTTGCTACAATTAAATAATGCAACCAAATGTCACTAATTCTGCATTCAAATATCAAAGATTTATTTCATTTGAAAGAAAATACATTAAAACTACAAAAATTATTGAGTGGCATACATCAAATTCTATAAAATTGATTCTCTACCTCATGTAGATTCACAGTTAGATTCATATTAGAATTTATTAAATTTAAAAACATAGCCACACTTGCATTTCATTCTCTTCAACTCTGATGTAATTTGTTTATGTGTAATCTGACATTGGATTTCTGAAAGCTTCTCAGTCAATTGTAACATGCTCCAAAAATCCTTTTCAGTTAGATTTCTGGTTAGAACACTGGCTGCTGTCAATGCATTTACTTGGTCTCTTGGGAATTTTATATGCTTCACAATTATTTAATGCCATCTTTGTTCTTTAATATTGGATGATATGTAACTCTCAAAATAATAAGATTTTTGTAGGATAGCTATGAATGTTCCAAGCTCTGATACAGCTTATCAGGTGAGGATTAAAAGTGGGGAAGGAGACCATAAAATTAATGTGTTCTATCCTTCAAACTTCAATCAGTGGAAAGCTGACATTTTCAAGTATTTCTAGAGAGGAGCAACTTGATTTCTTGATCTCTGCCCCCCTCCTCAATAACAGTTAAGGAGATAAAACAGTTGACATCGTTTTCTTTTTCTATAACCGCTGCTTTTGTTAATAACATATGATCATTTTTATTTGTTTAAACCTGATTCTGACTTTAAATTTTATTTCTATAATTGTTCTAATTTTCACGGCAGAATCAACTTCCAATCTTGTATAAAACACCCACTAATGGGTTCGCTACTATTGGGTCAGCAACACCACTCCTTACCCATTGGACAACCAGAGTATGTAAAGTTCCTTTTGAAGTTTATTATTTTTTGTGGGTTTTTAAAAATATAAAACCTATACACAAATCAGAGAAAAATTATAATACAGTATTGTAATTATTTAGTACTAAAAATAAAGATCAAAATAAAAAATGCTGACAAGAGTGAATGTGTTCATGGTCCATCCAATGCAAAGCATTTGAAGAGAAGGGCATTTACAAAACAACTCTTAAGAGTATTGTAAATGTGTACTTTAAAGATAACTATTTAAAGTTTCTATATTTCATCAACTGAATGATTCTACCTGTTCTGGTGGTATGTCAAGTAGTTTCTAATAGTTTTATGATGAGTGCTTTTTACACATGTTTTAAGGAAGGTGGGGACAAATATCATTTTTCTATAGGAGATCTAGATAGTTGGCTTAATTCTAAGTAACCTAAAAGAAAATTTTCAGATCCTAATTATAAAAGCATATTTTTTAAATTAAACACAGGGAATTCAAATAATGAACTATTTCTTCAAGATATAGAAATCCCAGTAAAATTCTTAAAAGCCATGTGTTATTCAGTTACTTGGTTACTTCATATGTATGGAAATGAGAGGATAGGGAGTACCTATCACTTTTAAAGCCCTTGAGAAGAGAGAATGTTGTAGGATATGATAATACTCAAGGATGAGATTATGTCAGAGAAAAAGAGGACCATTTGAAATTATTGCTGGGGGTACCATATACAGAAACTGAGAGAAAGAGAGAGATTTGTGACCATGACTTAGTATTTTCTAAGCATATAAATAAAATAATATATTGCCTAGTGGTAAGAACTTGGATTGTTATTCCATAGAAAAACAGTTTGAATCTATCTCTTTCTGTGGAATTACAGCTTCTAAAAGCCTACTAATGGGTCAGCTATGAGTTAGTTCCAACTCAACAGTACACAACAACAATTACGTACAAATGGCCCTATGCTTTAATAAGCTGAAATGCATTCTGTCACAGTTTAGGAGACTTTGTTGTTGTTGTCATGTGCAATCGAGTTGCTTGCGACTCATTGCCACCCTATGTACAACAGCCCTAAACCCTGCTCTGTCCTGTCCCAACCTCACTGTCTCCGATATACCTACTCCCATTACCCAATCACTGAATCAATCCATCTCGTTGAAGGTCTTCCTCTCCTGCACTGTACCTCCACTCGCCCAAATGCGATGTCCCTCTCCAAGGACTAGTCACTCCTTGCAACATGCCCAAAGTATGTCAGATGAAGCTTCAGAATCCTTGCCTCCAAAGAGTAGCCTGGTTTCATCCTCTCCAGGACAAACATTTTTGTCCTCTTAGTATATTCAACACTCTTCTCCAGCATCACAGCTTAAAGGCATCAATTCTCTTTCTATCAACCCCTAGTCACTGTCCAGTTCTCTGACACACAGCACACAATTGCAAAGACTATGGCTCAGATCAGGTACACCTTAGTCTCCTGCCTGGCGTCATTGCTCTTCAGTATTCTGGAGGAGGTCCCTGACAGCTGACTTTCCCAATACAATTCATCTCTTGATTTTCTGGCTTCTGGTACCAAGAGTGTTGATTGTGGAACCACGCCAGCTGAAATTGTTTACTATTTCCATCTCTCCTCTCTCTATCATGATACTGCTAATCAGTGGTGAAAATCTTTGTTTTCTTGATTTTAAGCTTCAATCCATACTGAAGACTGCAGTCCTTGACCTTCTGAAGCAAGCACTTTAGGTCCTCCTCAGTTTCAACAAGCAGGGTTGTGTCATCTGCATAACGCAGGTTGTTGATGAATCTTCCTCCAATCCTGACAAGACATTCCTCCTCATATAGCTCTGTGTGCTGGATGATGTGTTCTGCATACAGATTGGAATGATATGGAGACTAGAATTCTAAGTTCAAAGGCTTAC
The DNA here is from genome assembly GCF_000299155.1 of Elephantulus edwardii. Classification (NCBI taxonomy): domain Eukaryota; kingdom Metazoa; phylum Chordata; class Mammalia; order Macroscelidea; family Macroscelididae; genus Elephantulus; species Elephantulus edwardii. The sequence goes on along the minus strand of NW_006399929.1, from coordinate 4,828,437 downwards.
TTAACATATATAATGGACACAAATGTCCCTTGGATGTCTTCATGTGTTTTAGCATCAGCTCCTGGATTAAAAGAACACAGTTTGCTCTAGGCTGTTTTTTTTCTTGGTAGCAGTCAAGGTCTTGTTTTTCTTTCCTTTTATGTCTTTTAATATAAAAAAGTGATACATATCACTCCTTATGAAAAGTCTACTTTCATTTTAACTTCAGAAAGTGTGCTTCATCCCACCCTAATCCACTTTCAAAGGATTGGTTGACCACATCAGATCACATCATAGATTATTTTATTATTACAAGTAGACAAAAAACATTACTGTAAAACCACTGAGAAGAATGGCCCAGGCAAGGGACATATATTTTGAAGATATCTAGTTTCAATGCATGACAGACAGTTAAAATTTTAGAACATTGTCAACAGAATGGAAAGTAACTTTAGTTAGATATGAAGAAAGATGTTGCTTGAGTTTAGGATATTATGATTTTATCTAACCAGGGGACTTGTTTTTCTTACCTTTAAATGGAGTGGATCCAGCAGCAAAATAGGAGAAACTTCATTGCCAGAAAAGGAGAAGCAAGAGAAGGTAAAACATCTAGAAATTATTGCTTCAACCAGACTAGGGCCTGAAGGAGCAATAGTCATAGCAGATACAACAGAGAACCAGACACCTAACAAGAGTTGGAGAAGACCTTGGGATTGCTATGTCATTGGAAAAAAGTTAAGGTCCTTTAGTCTAAGTTTGTTGTTGGAGGACTAGGAGATGGCATGGAGAGGGGAGAGCCAATAACTGGCAGGACTAAGAGCTTTGTTGTTACTGTTGTTGTTGTGTACCATAGAATTGGAACTGACCCATAGGTTACCCTCTGGCAGGTTTTTGGAGACAGTTAATTGCACAGGAGGAGATTGTCCATTCTTTTCCTGGAGAGTAGCTGGTGGCCTCGAACCATGTGCCTTCAGGATTACAATGCAGCTCCTTGCCACTAGGCCACCAGAGCTTAAGAGCTTTGTAACAATGGCTAAAGTCAGAAGGTTCAACGCTGAGGTACCTAAAAGCGCATTTTGGAAGCTGTCCTGGCTGTGTTCTGCTACATATCTGGATTATAACCTTTTGAGTTGACCAATATAGTTCTGTGTGTCCTGTGAGCTACTACATCAGGTTTTGGACCCAGAAAAGAAGTAATATTTGTATTGGGATGAGTAGACAGAGGTGTGAGAACAAGGGGGACATGTCTGATCTCGTGGGACTTGGTTTTGTGTCATTGGTCTTGTTGACAGAGACTTTGTGAAGTTGATAAAGGTCAGATAGGTTCATCTCCATGTGGTCTTTGCTATTCAGGGCATGCAGTTTTGTGTAAAATAGTGAGGACCCTATTTCTTTCTGGTGGTAGAGAGCAGGATGAAAACAGAGAACAAATAGTATGGGAGTTTGATGATAGGCAAATTTTTAAAATTACCAAAGAGCCTCAAGGATTGTGAAAACAAGTGTAAGCAGATTTCTTAACTATAAGAAGCATCAATTTAAGAATGGCTTACTGAAGAATTGACAGGATACTTTTCTACTAGATAAAATTCATTCACTTCTCCTATTTTCTTTTATGGCACTGTTACTAGTACAACATATAATCACTGAAAGAAACATTTTATTCTTTCCCACTGTATGTCTGAAAGAAATGTTTCCTAACAGTGAGAATCAAAAATTGTATTAAACCCCTTACAGATGGGTAAGACTGGAGAAAGTTTTGTAGAATCAACAACATGCATATGCTATAGAAGCAATTCCCAAAACATCTAATGTAAACTTAAAAACCAACAAAACAAAACCCCACAATTCACCACCTTTCAGTTTGAACCACCCATTTTTGAGCTTACCTTCCAGTGAGTTTTCAGGAGGTTGCAAATTGCACATGAGGAAATTGCCTAACTTTCTGCAAGGGAGCCTTATATGGATTCAGACATTCTTTTGGTTAAAAGAGCAACTGTCTAAACCACCAGAGCTCTTTTTCGTTTAAATCAGTAGGGAGCTTGCATTGGGGAAAACAAGCACAAGGAGTGAATTGTTGTTTCACATGCAGTGAAAATTTTGTTATGACGTATAAGATCACCTATTCGCATCTATATACTGTGAACTACTGATATACCTGTCAGTAGTATTTTGATGTCAACTTCATTGCATCCTCTTAACCTACTAGTTAATTACCTGAGCAATTTTTCACATACAAACTTTGTATAAACAAAGGCTATCATAGGATTTTTAATCAAATGGTCCTCCCTTAAGAATTTTCTCTTTCTCTCAGTACCATAAATTTGGAACTGACTCTTGACTGGCCCATCAACAGGGTTTGAGAGACTGTGTATTGCGTAAGAGAAGATTTTTGTCCTGTGGAACTCCTGGCAGATTCAAATCTCCAGAAATGTGCAGCTGTTGGGTAAATAGTACAACTCCCTATGGACTAAGCCACTAGTGTTCCCTCTTTAACAATTAGAACACCTGGTGTATGTCTGCAACGCTGACATCTAATAAATACGGTTAAGAGATGGGCAGCACTGAGTATTCTTCTGTCCTACACTGTCTTTTACAGCTCCTTCATCTCACAAGAACTCTCTGTGAGAAATGTTTTCAAGAAAGCATCAGTGATTTTTGGAATGATGGAATAAATTTTGGAATAAATCTTCACATCAACCTTACAATATCCCCTTTGCTACCAAGTGGTGTCTAATTCTCTGAGACTAGAACTAAAATAGGTTATTCTTGTCTGAGAATTTTCAGCATTTGTGTAAGCATTCTACTATGATATTCTGTCCATTATATTCCATAAAGAAGCAGCAGAATCAGTATTTGCCAAGAAATTAAGGTTTGTGTTTCCTAAAACCTAAATGACCAGAACAGGAAAAACTGATAGTAATTTTACCACAAATTATTTCAAAGAAAATAACGTCATTGAGATGTCCAAGCTGAGTTTAGAAAAGACAGTAGCATTAGGGATGTTATAGCCAATGTTACATGGATTTTAGCTGAAAGCAGAGAGTATCAGGAGAATATCTCTGTTTCATTGACTATGCAAAGACGTTTGAAAGTGGCTAACCTTGAGAAGAATGGTAATCTCAGAACATATAATTGTGTATATGCAAAACCTATTGGACCAGGAAGCAGTTGTCAGAATGGAGTAAGGAAACACTGCATGGTTCAAAACCAGAAAAGGTATACATCAACAATGCATCCTATCTCCATAACACTTAAATCTAGATGTGGAACATATAATTCAGGAGGCTCGACTTTATGAGGAGGAATTGGCATCATTATTGGAAGAAGATGCATCAATAACCTACTTTATGAAAATGACACAACTTCACTTGCTAAAACTGAGGAAGACCTGAGGCCTTTGGTGCAGAAGGTCAAGGACTGTTGTCTTCAATATGGATTGAAGCCCAACATCAAGAAAACAAAGATTCTCACCACTGGGCCAATTGGCAGCATCATAATAGAGAAGAGAAAGAGATTGTAAACAATTTCAGCTCGCTTGGTTTCACAATCAACACTTTTGGTATAAACAGTCAGGAAATCAAAAGATGAATTATGCTGGGAAAGTCTAGTGTTGGAGACCTCTTCAGACTACTGAAGAGCAAGGATGTCATGCTAGACACTAAGGTTCACCTGATCCAAGCCACAGTTCTTTGCAATTATTTGTTATGTATCAGAGAACTGGACAATGACTTATGATGACAGAAAAAGATTGATGCATTTGAACTGAGGTACTGGAGAAGAGCATTGAACATACGTAGCATGGACTGCCAAGAGAACAAACAGGTCTGTACTGGGGAGTGAAACCAAACTGCATATTGGAGGCAAGGATTTTGAAGCTTCATCTTGTATACTTTGGGTATATTGCCAGAGGAAACCAGTCCTTGGAGAAGGGCATCATGCTTGGAAGGGTGAAGACTCAGTGCAAAAGAGGAAAATCCTGGATAAGGTGTATTGGCTCAGTAACTGGGTAAATTGGGATAGGTGTTTCGGAGACAAAGAAATTAGCTCAAGATAGAACAGTGTTCATAGCATCTCTAGGTGTTACAGGTAACTCAACAGCACATAGCAGCAAACAGCGAGGAGGAAGCTCTGGTAGGCTCTGGTAGGAAGGATGAGATTTACTGCCTCTGAAAACCCATAGAGGGTCAGCTGTGATTAGGTTTCTACTCAACAGCAAACATCCAAGATTTTTAGAAAACTTACATTTTGACAGATCCTCTTCTATTTCTTGCTCTGTCTTCATGAAAAATTTTCACAATAAAGTTATTTCAAAAAGAGCAAGGACCACATGTGTTGGCCATATCTGACCCTTACCAACTTCACAAAAGGGATGTGTCCCTGTCAACAGCATCAACACCACAAACCCCAAAGTAAGATTGGTGTTGAGATTAGTAAAAAGAGTGTGACAGGCATGTCAGATCTCATCTTTACACATTGTACAAGTCTATTTTCCCCCATCCCCTTTCACTTCTATATCTTCTTTACTAATTTGTTTTCAGTTTAAAATTCTGAATTTTAAATTCAATGTGCTATTTTTTGAGTCGGAAAACTGTAGTCTGACTCAAATCCAGCCTGCTTCCTAATTATATAATGAAACTTCTCTTACAAACTAGCCATGTGCATTAATTTATGTTTTGTTTATAATTTTGCAACATAATCCCAGAATTATATAGCTACAACAGAAGCCATACATACAACAAATCATAAAATATTTACTAGATGACTCATTAGAGGAAAGTCTTTTTTACCACAGTCCTTGATTTTGAACATCTTATAATTTTCTCTTATTGTTGTTATTCCTATGTGACATCAAGTCACTTGCGACTCATAGTGACCCTATATACAATAGCCCTGAAATCTGCTCTATCCTGTGACAACTTTATTATTTCTGACACACATACCCTCATTACCCCAGTAACTGAATCGATTCATCTCATTGAGGGTCTTTCTCTCTTACATAGTTGTTCCACCCTTCCAAGCATGATATCCTTCTCCATCCTTGTAACACCCAAAGTATGTCAGGCAAAAAGCCTCAGAATCCCTGCCTTCAAGGAGCAGTCTGGTCTCACCCTTTCTAAGACAAACCAGTTTGTTCTCTTAGCAGTCCATGGTATTCAATACTCTTCTTCAGCACCACAGCTCAAAGGCATCAATTCTCCTATCATTCCTAGTCATTGTCTACCTTTCTGTTGCTTAGCAAGTAATTGCAAAGACTATGGACTGGATGAGGCACACCTTAGTCTCCTGACTGACATCGTTGTTCTTCAGTACTCTGCACATTTTCCTGACAGCACACTTTCCCAATGCAATTCATCTTTTGATTTCTAGGCTGCTGATACCAAGAGTGTTGATTGTGGAGTCAAGCAAACTGAAGCTGTCAACAACAGCAATCCCTTCACCATCCATCATAATGCTGCCAATCAGCACAGTAGTAAGAATCTTTTTTTCTTGATGGTAAACTTCGATCCATATTGAAGGCTGCAGTCCTTGACCTTCTATGGCAAGTGATTCAGGTCCTCCTCAGTTTCAGCAACCATAGTCGTCATCTGCATAATGCAGGTTGTTGATGAGTCTTCCTCAAATCCTCCTCATACATTTCTAATAATATTTTTATAGTAGATTGCTTCGTCTGACATACTTTGGACATGTTGCCAGGAGGGACGGGTCCTTGGAGAGGGACATCATGCTTGGGAGGGTGGAGGGACAGCGCAGGAGGGGAAGACCCTCTATGAGATGGATTGATTCGGTGACTGGGGTAATTGATTCGGTGACTGGGGTAATCGGGATGGGTGTGTCAGAGGCGGTGCGGTTGGCGTAGGATAGAGCAGGGTTTAGAGCTGTTGTGCATAGGGTCGCTATGAGTCAGAAACGACTCGACGGCATATAACAACAACAACAACAGATTATATTTATTCCAATGGTTTCAGATCAATTACATCTGTGGAAGGAATCATTGGAGACATTCAATATCAGCAATGAAAACTAGATCAGATGCTGATTGTGGAACACACCATCAACTACTCACATGCAATTTCAAATGAAAGCTAAAGAAGTTTAAATAATATCCACAGGAATAAAAAAATAATCTTTTGTCTATCCTCCATGAATTTACAACCAACTCAGGAATAGGAAGAATATCAAGACTATCACTCACGAACAGTGCAAAAAGTAATAACAAAGAAGGAAGAAAAAGAAAAGACCAAACTGAATTTCAGAAGAGAATCTGAATATTGCACTAGAGCAGGAGGAGCCAAAGAAAAGCAGGGAAATCAAGAAGGAGCTGAATAAATATTTCAAAGAGCATTTTGGGAATACAAGGCAAAGTATTATAATAGTGAAATGTGCAAGGAGAAAGGGCTGAACTCACTCAGCATTTCTTAAGCTGAAGGAACTAAAAAAAATTCAAGCTGCAAGTTGCAATGCTTAAGTATGCTATGTGCAGAATATTGAATGATTCAGGAAGCATTTAAAGAAATAGTATACAGTCATTGTAACAAAAAGAAGTGGCTGACACGGAAGAATTTAAAGAAATAACATATGATCAAGAGGCAATGGTGATGAAGGAGAAAGTTCAGCCTGCTCTGAAAGGCTAGGGGGGAAAAAGCCCCAGGAATTGATAGAATACCAATTGAATGTATTGCAATAAACAGATGGTGCCCTGGATGTGTTCACCAAGTTGTACCAAGAAATTTGGAGGACAACTACTTGGCAAACTGACTGGAAGTGATCCATATTTATTCCCATCCCCCACAAAAAAAAGGTGACCCCCTACAGAGTGTGGAAATTATAGAATATCACACACTAGCAAAATCCAGCTGAAGATTATCCAGAAATGAATGGAACAAACAGTACATTGACAGAGAACTACCAGAAATACAAGTTGGGTTTAAAGAGATCATGGCGCTAGAGACGTTATTGCCTATGTCAGTTGAATCTTGGCAGAAGGCAAAGAAGAATGTCTGTGTTTCATTGACTTTGCAAAGGCATTTGACTCTGTGTATCACAACAAATTATGGCTAACCTTGAGGGAAATGGGAATCTCAGAACATTTGATTATGCTTTTGTGAAACTTCTAGTTGGACCAGGAATTAGTCCTCAGAGCAGAGCAGGGAAACACTGTAGGGTTCAAAATCAGGAAAGGGGTGTATCAAGGATGCATCCTGTCTCCATGCTTTTTCAATCTATGTGCAGAATTGCCCATCTTTCTCCCATGGAGCAGCTGGTGGAATTATACTATGTGCCTTTGAGATTGCAGCACTATTTCTTACCACTAAATCCATAAGAGCTCCCTATGTTCATATTATTGTTCTATAATATCCTCATTCTACATGACCACTTTGGAATGGACTCAAACATGGATTCTTTCCAGTTGGCTGGGTTAGATGATTATTTTCCAAATTTCTTGACAGGTTAGTTTCCAGAATTTCATACGTTTGTTAAAACACCTAGATTTATACTCCATGAATAACTAGAACTTTGCTTTTGGTCAATGCCTTCTGCACAATGTGTATTTCTTCTTTCAATACCATTGTTTTCTTCTTCTGCTACTTAACGAAATACTATTTCCTGTATCATTCCATATTTGTGTGTGTGTGTGTATATGTATGTATATATATAATTAATACCATTGTTTTCTTCTTCTGCTACTTAACGAAATACTATTTCCTGTATCATTCCATATTTATGTGTGTGTGTGTATATGTATGTATATATATAATTAATGATGTTGTTGTGTGCCATAGAGCAGAGCCAACCCACAGCTGACCCTCAGTGGGTTTTCAGAGGTAGTTAATCACACAGGAAGAGATTGCTCATCCTTCTCCCATGGAGCAGCTGGTGGATTCAAACCTCATGCCTTTCGGATTGCATG
>NW_006399929.1:4818656-4819354 GCF_000299155.1 Elephantulus edwardii | reverse complement strand
CAGCTTGAGAAATATGGAAAGTGTTTTTCCTTTTTTGGTTTTCTAACTACAGAGTTTTGCACATTTCATTGTAATACATAGCTTTGCTTGGGCTGCCCTTTCAAATCTTCCATCTAGCTCTTATTTTTGAATTTATTTATCTTTAGATTCTCTATGTTCTATATTAAGCTCTAAAGCCTCATCCGACATCCACTGTATTATTTCCTTTCTTTCTTGTCTTTTCAATGATCTTTTGCTTTCTCATACACTATGTGCATTGACATTAATTCTGAATTTGTCTGGTTATTAGTGTTCAATGCATCAAACCTGTTCCTAAGGTGGTCTCTAAAAATTCAGGTGTAATACAATCAAGATCATCTCTTGGATTTCACAGGATTGTTTTCATTTTCTTCGGCTTAAATTTAAATATGCTTACAATCAATAAATGGTCTATTCCATAGTCAGTAGCAAAAATTGTTCTAACAAACAATATTGAGCTTCTCCATCCTGTCAATATTGGTATACCATCTATTTCTGGGGCTTCATTTTTTGCTATTTCCTTCAAAGCAGCTTGAACTTCTTCCTTCATCACCATAGGCTCTTGCTCATATGTCATTTCTTTATATTCCTCTGTATCTGCCAATTCCTTTCTACATAATGACTCAGTATATTCCTTCCATCTTCTTTTAATACTTCCTGGATCATTAATATTCTGCCCA
>NW_006399929.1:4800663-4813185 GCF_000299155.1 Elephantulus edwardii | reverse complement strand
AGTGCGATTGGCACAGGACAGAGCAGAGTTCAGGGCTGTTGTACATAGGGTCGCTATGAGTTGCAAGCAACTCAACAGCACATAACAACAACAGAGTCAACAGCAGCTAACAACATACTATGATCAACAGATCTGAACCTTGCCTTATCCTGTGCTGTCTCATGATCTCTAATATGCTCAAGTTCTTTTTTAAAGTCACTGTATCAATTCATCTTTTTGAGGGCCTTCCTCTCTTTTCTGACCCTCTGTCTTTCCTGGTATGATACTAATATGGTATTACTAAGTTGGCTTTGTATCCTAACATTCTCTTAGGATTATATTCAGCATAGATCTTTCAGAAAATATTCAGAGGTGTTCTTTCAGAAGATAATTACTATTCCATTCCACTTCAATTTTTCATTCCTGGTGTAAGAGACCATATGATTCTGTGACTCGAAATGGCCAATATTAGTCCATTTCAGCTACTAGATAGTGATCTTTATGTGTTCCATTTAATTTTTGACAACTCCCCATTTGCCTGGATTCTTATTTTGTACATTCCACATTGCAATCATTAATGAATATTTGCAGCTGTTTGTCCTCATTTAGAACCATTCCACATGAGTAAATGAAGGTCTTTAGTAAAATAAGGTCCTGAAAGCTTTATTCCATTCATGTCATTTTACAGCTTTATCCCATCCATGTTATTAAGGTAGACTCTAATTTGAGGGACCAGCTCTTTCCTTGTCTTATGTATGAGTGCCTTCCAACTTGAGAGGTTCATAATCTAACATTATATCAGGCTGTATCCCACTGCTATTCTTAAAATATTCACCATCCAATTATTTCTGAAGTAGACCAACAGTTCTGCTTCATAGTCTATTTTAGTTTGAAAACTACACTGAAATCTGTCAACCATAGGAGACACTGCTGGCATTTGAAATACTGGAGGCATAATTTCAAGCATCACAGCAACATGAAAACCACCATAATATGGCCAACTAAAAATGAGTGGTGGCAGATGTATAGTAGTTCTCACCACTCTTATGGGAATATGAGCTCCAATATGCAAAGGACATGAATTTATTTCTTTGCTTTCAACAATAAAGTCAATTGGTTCTTCAATTGCCTGGCTTATAATATATGCCAAACATCTGGAAAATCTACAGAAGCTTAAAGAAATGAAGATGTTAGACATGTTCATCAACTCATGGACATAGCCCTTAGTTTACTTATGTAATTATTTATCAATTCATTCTTCAGTAAATAAATATTTGCTGAGTCATACTATGTGCCACTCAATTTTTAAAAATGAGAAATATTTTAAAAGTGAAAATATTTAATGATAAAAATTCCTAATCTCGTCATGATAAAAGGACAATGCCCTGCAGATCCTACTTTCTACTCTGTCCTACAAGTTAGGTTAGCCATGAGTTAGATCAACTCTATGGTAAGAGGTAGGTGAGATAAAAGCAAGAAAAGGCAAAAGTGAAAGATATACCCTTCTTTCACCAAGAGTAAGTGTTAAATAATGTATTTCCCAAAGAAGAGCTATCATTTGTGCTGCTTTCATGATGGTTATTCTTCCTGTTCCCTATGTCAAAGGCAGTATTGGATTGTTTTTTTAATCTTCTTAAGAAAATGGTGATGGTCCTGAAGAAAAATTTAAAATAAAAGATAAGAAGCTACCTCAAGTCCTTTACCCATTTTGGAATTGGGTTGTCAGTCTTTTTTCTTGTGAAGGCCCTGTAGTATTCTGTAAACTTTTGCTATGATACCCTTGTCTGAAATAGTATCGCCAAATGTACTGTTGTGTTTGTTGGGTTTTTTTTTTCCTTCCCCCATTCGGTAGATTTTCTTTTCATCCTCTTGAAAAAAGTTTTGATATACATAGGTATTTAATCTCTAGATGCTCCCATTCCTCAATTTTATCCTCTCGTGGTTGTGTATTTCTGGTTTTCTTCATCAGCACTTTATACCATAGACTAGGCAGACATATGAAGAAATGCTCAAAATCACTGGCGATAAGAGAGATGCAAGTCAAAACCACAATGAGATACCATCTCACCACAGTAGCAGTAGCAAAGTTTAACAGGCCAGAAAGAAATAAATGTTGGAGAGGATGTTATGAGATAGGAACTCTCACACACTGTTGGTGGGATTGTAAAATGGTACAGCGGCTCTAAGTAGCAATTTGGTGCTTCTTGCAAAAGCTGAACATAGAAATTTAATATGACCCAACTATTTCACTACTAGGAGTATGCCCCAAGGAAATAGAATTGAGACACTAATAGAGATTTGTACATCAATGTTCATAGCAGCATTATTCACAACTGTAAGAACTTGGAAACATCCCAGATGTTCAACCACATGCAAATGGATTGAGAAATTGTAGGACATTCACTTGATAGAATACTACACAATATTCAGGAGCAAGAATTTAAAAAATTACTCCATAAGTTGGAGGGGCTAGAGAGCATTATGCTGAGTGAATTAACTCAGTTTCAAAAGGACAAATACTATGTAATACCGTTATTGTAAAAACAGAAGTATAACAAGTAAAATGTGTATGGAGATCCACGATCCACGGGGGAAGGGGTGGGAGCAGAAAGGTGAGGATGGGTGGGAGGGAAATCGTAGGGTTGAACAATTTGGTGGGTGAAGGGGGGTTAGAAGAAATAGAAAGATCTAGCAGGGATGTAGAAAGATGAGATCATGGTGGTCATAGTTCAATAGTGATTAATTTTATAAAATACAATGAACGGGATAATTCATGAAACAATGGGAATGAAGGGTTGTGTGAAACACAGTGTATGCTAATTTTATATGCAAACCAGTATAAAATATTTAAAATAAGACCTAATTTGTCTTTTAAAAAAGAGGCTACATCAAGACTGAAGTTAGCAAGATTTTCTTGTTTCATGCGCTAGCATTCTCCAAAATTATCCCTTTCATGCCCATCTAAGGATATGATTCTCATGGCTTCTGTTCCATTACAAGGGTCTCACCTTTGAAATTCAGATACACTTGTTCTTGAAAATGTTACAGTAGGGATTCTTCAGCAACCTTGATTATTCTCTAGGTCCAAGAAAAGGCATTCCTTTTCATCCTATTCAGCTTCTCATAAAGATGGAATTTATCAGCTTTGTATATGTCAAAGTTGAAACCAAAAATTGTTACTTTTTCTTTTTTCTACATAAATTTTCTACTATAAAATTTGCATTATATTAGCTTTCCTTTCACGTTGTAAAATTGTATATGTTATAAATGTATTTAAAATTTACCTTAGTTTTACTTAATACATGTCAAAATATTAAGTAGATTTTTAGGAGTATAATTAACATCTAAGTACATTAGCAATTTTGTACTTTGAGCGTCAGAACCACAAAAAGTAAAATTTTACAAACATTAGAAAACTACCTTTGGGTAAGTGCATTTGGGGAAAATTAAGACTAGTGTGGGGGAAATAATAGCATGTATTTTTAAAGGAAAGAATGTTAATATTTTAATCTCCTTTGTTATAAAATATTTTGAAATTTATTTTTCTCTATATTTTGATACAGAAAAGACTTAATAAAAATATCCTGAGATATTTCTGCTATTTACAACATTATCTGTTACTCAGTTTAACAAATTAACCACAGCTTTAGCTACCATAGGCTTTTTTTTCATGTTAAGTGAAATCTTGTCAGTAAAGAAACATGGAGTGGATATTATTTCATATAACTAGATAATGCATGATTGGGAAATATAGAAGTACTGAGAAGAATGAAAATGTCCCGTAGTTTAACCTAAATTACATTATGTAATCTGGTCACACATTGTGTTTCTTTATTATCCTTTTTCTTTTCTACTCCCGCTAGCAGTGTTTTTATAAAATCATTCCATTTGCATATGAGTTCCTATTTTCGGTCTTCACTACTTCCTTGCATCTCTCTTTACTATATGAATAGCAATAGTTTTTTTCACTGGAGATAAATTTATCAACTTTTATCAACTGGAGGTTTCTTTTGAAGCAGAATGGAAGGTCTGAGGATTTCCCAAGATATAGCCTTGTTATATCAAAATGGATTGTTTCTGGTTATTCAAAATAAAAGGTCTGATGTTTCTTTTCTATTTTGTCATTAAAACTAAAGATACTAAAAAATAGGGCAAAAATCTATCAGTAGCAAATAGCAAACTCTGGTGACCTACTGGTAAGAACCTTCTCTGCAATCCCAAAGGGATTCTAACCCCACAGGGTTAGAGTTCACCAGCTGCTCTATGAGAGAATGATCGGCAGTCTCCCCTCATGCAATTAACAGCCTCTGAAAACCTGCTGGAATGTTCACCAAGAGTAGGTCCTGATTTAAAGGCACACAATACCACCGTCTGCTTTTAAAGATAACATTAAGAATTCATAAATATATGCCTTTAGTTTTATAAATTAGGTGATTAAGATTACAGTTTTTAATGCTTCAGCAAACTAGATGAGAGATACTTTTTTTTCTGTGAAAGTAAAGTTATATGCACCAAATCATATTGCACTAAAATACAAAATATGTAATAGCAAAATCAATGCTGATTAAATTGACAAACCATCTCACAAGATTTTGCTTAATATCATAATAATGTTTTAGAATAGTCAGTTACACAAATAAACAAGTTCTGTCTCTCTGAAAAAATGGTTTGCAATTCTCTAAACTTTGATTTAAGCAGATGTTATAGATGAGAGTAAAAAATATTTTTTAAAGATTTACATGAAATATATATTTTAAATAAGACCTCTTTTATAGAAATGCTACCTTAAAATATTAATTTTAGGGATTTAGAGTCTACTGAAAATTACCCAAAACGACTGGAACATCAACAGAGAATTGCCAGAAGTGCAGGCTGGATTTAGAAGAGGTTGTGGTAGTAGGGATATTATAGCTAATGTTAAATGGAACTTGGTCAAAAGCAGAGAGCTTCGGAGGAATGTCTATCTGTGTTTCATTGACTATTCAAAGCCATTTGACTGTGTGGATCACAAGAAACTGTGGCTAACTCTAGAAGAATTGAAAGCCCTGAACACATGGCTGTGCTTATGCGAAATCTATGCTGGACCAATACGTTGTCAAAACAGAGGAAGGAAACACTGCATTGTTTAAAAACGGGAAGAGCATACATCAGGGATGTGTCCTGTCTCTATACATTTTCAACCTATATGCAGAACAGATCATCCAGGAGGCTAGACTCTTTGAGGAGATTGTGACATCAGGATTGGAGGAAGATTGATCAACAACCTGCATTATGCAGATGACACAATCCTGCTTGCTGAATCTGAGGAAAATCTGAGCACATGCTGCAGAAGGTCAAAGACTACAGCCTTCTATATGGATGGAAGAGCAACATCAGGAAAACAAAGATTCTTATCACCAGGCCAATTGGCAGCAACATGATAGATGATGATGAGATTGAGATTGTTAATAACTTTTGTTTGCTTGACTCCACAAACAACTTTTTTAGCACCAGTAGCCAGAAAATCAAAAGATGAATTGCATTGGGAAAGTCTGCTGTCAGGCACATCTCCAGAGTACTGAAGAGCAATGATATTCAGTTTGGAGATTAAGGTACATGTGGTCCAGGCCATGGTCTTTGCAATTATATGCTATGCATCAGAAAACTGGTCAATGACTAGGGATTATAGAAGGAGAATTGATGCCTCAGAGCTGTGGTGCTAGCAAAGAGTATTGAATATACCATGGACTGCTAATAGAAAAAAAACACGTTTGACCTGGAGAGGCTGAAACCAGGCTACCCCTTAGAAGGAAGGATTCTGAGGCTCCATCTGATATACCTTGGGCATGTTTCAAGGAAGGGCCACTCCTTGGAGAGAGATATTATGCTTGGGAAGGCAGAGGGCCAGTGCAGAAGGGGAAGATCCTCAATGAGATGGATTGACTCAGTAACTGGAGTAGTGAGTGTAGATACATTGGAGAGAGTGGGGTTGGTTCAGGATAGAGCAGGGTTCAGAGCTGATGTACACAGGGTTGCTATGAGTTGCAAGTGACTCGATGGCACTTAACGATAACAAGAACAAGTGAGTATAAATATATGATAAATGAAATATTTGTATGATAAAATTTGTGGACATCTTAAGCTGTTCCATCTTAAAATGAAAAGAGCTTTGATGGTCTAATGGCAAGAAGCTGCATTGCAATCTTGAAGGCACTCAGTTCAAGTCCATCAGCTGCTTTGTGGAAGAAGGATGGGCACTCTCCTCCTGTGCAATGAACTGCCTCTGAAAACCCACCAGAGAATCAGCTATAGGTGAGTTCCAACTCTATTGTACATAACAATCTTAAATTGAAACATTGCCATCTCCATTTATTTACTAAAACTATTGCAAATGAGGTTTCAATAGAGTCTAATTAATCTGCTTGAAAGAATAATTTATTCAGCCAATGTGCGTGAGCACTGCCGTAGACACAGGAGATTAAAACACTAGTAGCTATCCTACTACCCTCAGTGTTCTACATTTCAATACACCCATAGTACAGAGGAAGAGAATTTAAGGATTATAGAGTTATAATGAATCTTGCTTCTTAAATAATAATCTCTAATGTTTCAGGATAAAATGTCATATATTTACAATAATAAAAATGTTATTATAGCTGTACAAAAATTGACAGATCAGTGAAATAAAATAATGAAGTGGTAAATAATTTTTAAAAAGTTCAATGGAACAGTGTTATTATTAAATGTCCTTGAGTTAGTTTTCATTCATAGTAATCCTGTGTAGAAAACAACAAAACACTACTCAGAGCTATGTCATCCATATAATCATTACCATGCTAGAGACCCTTGTTATAGGAACTGTGTCACTGAACCCTTCTGAAGGCTTTCCTCTGTTTTCCCAATACTTTTCCAATTATATGTTGTTGTTAAATGCTGTCCAGTCGTACATGACCCTATGAATGAAAGACCTGAACACTTGTGTGACTTACGTCATTTCTCCACGTTTGTAGAGTTTCCAGAGACAAATTATTTCAGAAGTGGATGCCACTCCTGCTTCCAAACTTGTTTTAATAGGGGAGCTCTACCAAATACTGTTTACCATGGGTGGACATATTGGTGTCCACATTATTTGACACATCAGTGTAACAGAGTTTAGCATCACAGCAATCACGAGTTACTTCTGTACAGCAAATGGACAGAACAGTATTTTACCACTTAGAAGAATGTTTGACAACAGTGTTTAGCATCACAGCAATCATGAGTTACCTCTGTACAGCCAAGGGACAGACCAGTATTTTACCACTTAGAAGAATGCTTGACCAAAACCATTAAAACCAGCCCTGAGGGCTGCAGATTAAAATCACTCACCTTTGGCTCTGTTGGCCAGTGGATAGAAAGTGATGCTAACAAGTGGTGGGGTGCCTCCATTAAAACAAACTTGGAAGGAGTAGCATTGCTTCTGAAATAGCTTTCCTCTGGAAACTCTATGAACTTGTAGAAACGATGAAAGTTGTAGTGTTCAGGTCCCATTACATAGGCAATATATAAAACAAACAATAAAACCTCAATAAAATTGTAGCAAATGCTTTTTAATCACTTGCTAGGCATCTGAGAGCTGGACAATGAATAAGGATGACAGAACAACTGATGTATTTGAGCTGTGGTGTTGGAGAAGAACACTGAACATTCCATGGATAGCCAATAGAACAAATATGTCTTGGAGAAGGTGCAGACAGAGTGTTCTTTGGAGGCAAGAATGATGAGTCTTTTCCTTACATACTTTGGGCATGTTGCTAAGAGGGACTATTCCTCATAGAGGGATATGATGCTTTGAAGGTTGGAGGTTGACAAAGGAAAGGAAGACCCTTGACCAGGTAGATTGATATGGTGACTGCTACAATGGGCTCTAGTGTGTTAGGAAGTGTGAAGATAGTAAAGAATAGGACAAGGTTCATATCTGTTGTTCATGGGGTCAGTATAGGTCATACTTGACCTGATGGCACTTAACAGCCACAAGAAGAAGCATTAATATCATATGCAAGAAAAATCTTGCTGGAAATTATTTTAAAATCGCCAGAACACTACATAGAGAGAACTGCCGGAAATTGAAGTTGCATTTAGAAAAGCTATGGCACGATGGCTAATATCAGATGCATCTTGAAAGAAAGTAGAAAATAACAGAAGGATATTTATCTGTGTTTTATTGACTACAGAAAGGCGTTTGGCTGTATTGATCATAACAAATTATGGCTAACAGAGAAAAATGAGAATCATGGAACACTTAATTGTGCTCATATTGAATCTCTACTTAGGCCAAGAAGCTGTTGTTGTCTGAATGGAGCAACGGAACACAGCATGGTTTAAAATCAAGAAGAGTGTATGCTAGAATTGTATCTTTTCTCCATACTTATTCAATCTGTATGCTGAACAAATAATTCATGAGGCAGTACTCTATGAAGAAGAATGCGCCATCAGGATCAGAGGAACACTATTCAATAACCTGCATTTTGCAAATGATCCAACCTAGCATGCTGAAATTGAGGGGGACTTAAAATACTCGCTGCAGAAGATCAAAGACTACATCCTGTAGTAGGGATTACATCTCAACATCAAGAAGACAATCTTCACCACCAGATCAATGATCAATATCATGTCAGATGATGGAGAAAAGATTGAAACTGTCAATAATTTTCTCTTGCTTTGATCCATAATCAATGTCCTTGTTCCTTGCAGTCAAGAAAGCAAAAGGTGAGTGACACTAAGAAAATCTACTCTCAGAAACACCTCCAAAATACTCAGGAAGCTGTTGACCACTTAGAGCCAGAAAGGAATGTGTCAAGAAAGATCGGTGACTCTTCAATCTATATGCTAAACTGATCATTCAGGAAACTGGACTTTATGACGAAGACTGTGGCATCAGGATTGAGGAAGACTCTTTAGCATCAACCTTCATTATGCAGATGACACAACCATGTTCACTGAACATACCGTGAACAGCCAAAAGAACAAATATGTTTTGGAGAGGGCGCAGGTGGAGTGCTATTTGGAGGCAAGGATGATAAGGCTTTGCCTCACATACTTGGAGCATGTGGCTAGGTGGAGCTATTTCTTCAAAAAAACCATGATACTTGGAAGGGTGGAGGGTCAGTGAAGAAGAGGAAGATCTTCAACCAGGTAGAATGAACATTGCATTGGGCTCTAATTTGTTAGGACGTGTGAGGATGGCACAGGATAGGACAGAGCTCAGATCTATTGTTCGTGAGATCACTATGAGTTGTATTAAACAGCACCTCACAATAACAATACTATTTAAAAGAAGTTAATTGTGATATATTTAAGTCCTTGATCTTGCAAAATTTAAAGAATGTGCTTACGAAGATCGTATTTTCCAACTACTGATTCTTCTTGTTTCAAACTTTTGCATGCTAATCATCAAAGCATTTTTATTGCATATCTGATCAATTTCACACTGTGAATGTTGATAGAAAACTCGTTTCTTCACCTTTGTCATTAGTTTGTTTGTAAATTTTAATAATTATTATATTAACTTTTCTTCCTTTTAGGTGTATGGATACCAACATATTTCTATTAACATCATACTTTAAAATAGATTTGGAATGGATGTTTCACAGTGAATGTGAGGCCATTCCTTTCCACTTTGTCCTTTTCTGCCTGGTAGACCATATGATTTTCCAAGCGAAAATAATTCAGTAGCAGTCAATTTTAGCTCACTAATGCCTGGGATATTGATCTTCATGCATTTCATTTCATTTGTGATGACTACTAATTTTCCTAGATTCATACTTAGAATATTCCATATTCAGATTATACATTTATGTCTGCAGCTATCTCATCACTTTCAATAGTATTACCTCAGTAAATAAAGGTCCTGAAATATTAACTCCATCCAGGTCATTACGGTTCAAGGTGGTAATCCTTCTGCAGTCATATCTTGCATGTCTTCCAACCTGAGGGATTTTCCTTCTGACCCTACATCAAATAATGTCCTACTGTAAGTCCCCTCCTGTGCAATTTACAACCTTTGAAAACCCATAGAAGGAACAAGCTATGAGCCAGTAAGCGCAATGAGGGGTTGTTTAGGGCTTTTTTTTTGTTTTGTTTTAGTAGTTTTTCAAGGGCAATTTCATTGTCTTTTCCAAGGTTGTGTGAAAAACCTTTCGTCTCCCCCCTCTCCTTTTCTGACCGTGCCCATGGTTTTGGCCTCTGAATGTAAGAGTTAGTTATTGTTAGGTGCTATGGGGTGGAAAATGATTCTTAACAACTCTATGAACAACATACCTGAACTTTGCACTGACCTTCGCCATGTTGTGCTCCTCATCATGCTCAAGCCCATTGTTGCAGTTGTTTTTATGTGTCATTGAGTCAAATAGGACGTCTAGCAACCCTAATGAACAGCAGCACTGAACTTCACTGTATCTTGTGCTGTCCTGTCCTCACCATCTCCAAAACACTTTCGCTCTCTGTTCTTGTGTCAGTCCATCTTGTTAAGGGTCATCTTCCTCTTACCCTCACTCTACCTTTTCAAGCACAATGTCCTTCCTCCCAAGTACCTTACAACCTGCCTAAGTATGTGAGATAGAGTTTCACCATCCTGGCCTGTTTGTTTTCTTGGCAGCTTCCTGAGGTATTTGATAACTCTTTGCCAACACAACTCAAAAGCATTGGTTCTTCTTCTGTTATCTAGCTACCTATTTTTATTTTAAAGAAGGTCTAGAGGGTTTTCATACTTTTTCCCCCTAAGATAATTTTGTTTGTTGCTCCAGAAAGACTTTTTCTGTTTGAAGTCTTATAGCCAGGGCATTATCATTCATCCTGCTACAAATTGGCTTTTGTAGAGGAATATATCTTAACGCTTATATAAGGTATTTAATACTCACAAAAGAAAAAAAAAGACCCACCAAACCCAACAACTCACAAACCTAAGTGAGTATATTGTAGAGTTGCTGTACAGAGGTAACTTGTGGTTGCTGTGATGCTGAACACTGTGACAGTGATGGGCCAACCGTGGTAATGAGTATCCATGGTAGACAGTGTTGGCTGGAGCTTCCTGACTAAAACAAGCCTGGAAGCAGGAGCGGCATCCACTTCCGAAACGGCATGCCTCCAGAAACTCTATGTATGAACAGTGCTCAGGCCTTTCGTTCATAGAGTCGCTATGAGTCGTCTACAACTCGACGGCACCAAACAAAAACAACAACTATATATGAAGAGGATACTAGTTAATCTTGTTTTAGAAACATATCACCAACTCCTTATTCCTAGTCTCTTTCAGTCTGGAAGTTCTGCTTAAATTTATATACCTTGGAGTACCTCACCAGCCTTTGAAATATTATCAATGACATAGTTACTAGATTCATAGCAGCATGAATAAACACAGTACAATAAACCAGCATAGTTACTTTTTCTTATCTGTAGGAGCGGCATCCACTTCCAAAATGGCTTGCCTCTGGAAACTCTATGTACGAACAGTGCTCAGGCTGTTCGTTCATAGGGTCGCTATGAGTCATCTACGACTCGACGCCATTAAACAACAACAACAACAGTATATATGTTATGCCATAGCACTAAAGATCTTCTAATTTCCAAGATGGACAGGATGGACTTATGCCAATCAATATGATCCCTATGACATGAATGTGAGATGTACCTCCACTCTCTAACCTTTCTACTAAATTCTGACACCAACAATCCTCTTCATGGCATTCTTCAGTTCTCTGATAATTTCAATAATTTGTTGCACTAGCCACACAAAACTCACAAACAGCACTCACAATTATAGAGTTTATTAGAGAATGAAAAGATTGCAATTTATAGTTGGTATCAACTTGGAAGTAATAGGAATAACTTATCATACATTTATTAACTCAGAGCAGTTGTTACAACCTTTGCCACCAGCACCTATTCTGGCCTATTTTTGTGAGACTTTGTTTAGGCCTAATTTTTCCTTTTCTTGGGCAAGTGTTACAGCTATTTTTAGTTCTTTAGACATATCCACCTTTAGACATCAGCTTGACTGAAAGTACTCAGCTTTCTTGCTAACTGTGTTGATGAAATGACTGCACCCAACTTCTGGTCCCATGCCTATCGAGTACTGCTGCTATCTGTGCCGTTGGTATTTGTGTTGATGCTGTCTCAGGACAATTCCAGTATTCCAACTCCCTCTACTCTTTGGATTTAGGAGATTCTCAGCACAGGGACTCTTGTTGCAAAGGACATGCTGTACTCCTAGCTTCTCTTAATGACAGAGATATTACCCTCTTAACTGCTATGTGATTGACTCTTTTAGGGCTAATGAAATGTCAAAACTGACCAATTTCCTTGGTGGGTCAAAAGTATCTCATCTGCATAGCCTCTATCCAAACCATGAGAGTTTTATGCAACTTAAAAAAAATTTTAAAAAAATCCAAAAAACAAAAACAACCCACAACAATGAAACTCATTGTTGTGGAGTCTATCACTACTCATGATGATCCACCACTGGGTTTATGAATTTGTAAATCTTTTCAGAATACTGTATATTTTTCTTCATGGAGTTGCTGGTAG
>NW_006399929.1:4780813-4797308 GCF_000299155.1 Elephantulus edwardii | reverse complement strand
CGATTGGCACAGGACAGAGCGGAGTTTAGGGCTGTTGTACATAGGGTCGCTATGAGTCGCAGGCGACTCGACGGCACATAACAACAACAACAACAACATTATGGGGGCTCGTTCTTTATTTGCTTAGCCCCAGACAATTATTGTGTGGAAATTACACTACCATGGTTAGGAAAGGTCACATAACAGCATTTCTATGTACCACGTGAAGCATATTTTTATATAAAATATAATACATATTTCTTATTTTGCAGTATTTAAAAGGTAAAAAAGTGACAAGGGCAACCTGGAAGAGGCAAGGTCTGAACTCTACCAACTCCAAAAGGGGAACTTTTCTGATCAATAGCATTCAAAGCACAAAACCACTTCCAACGAGGTCTGACTCCTGCACCAACTTCTAATTCCAGCTCTACTGGCTCTAAAATGGCTTGCAGTAGCTCACAGACAGCACAGAACCACATTCTCAATCGTGGTGTTCATTGGAGAAGTTAAGAATATTCAATTTGAGGTTGGTAGCAGGACACAATCCCTCCAGCAGGACAGCTTTTCAAGCATGCTTGCAAGCCCTTTGACCTTCAGTCTTGTAGCTTTAGGCTAGTGGTACAAAGCTCTGTTAGAAGTACTCCTTATGGAGTCTCTTCCCAAATTCTCATGCAAACTTGGGCAACAGGGCCTGGTTCCCATTCTGTAAGCCAGTAGTCCCAGGTAAGGTCTGCCTCCCATTGGTTCTCAGGGTCTCTGTAGCAACTGCTACTGTTCTTTGATAGGTCTAGCTGGTTCAAGAATCTCTAGCCCTGAAGCGTATGCACTGCACTTTCTGCTGCTTCTTTGCTGGTGGTAAGATTCTCAAAATCTGCAGTTGAATCTGCTCAATTTAAAGATGACACCAGCCAATCCCTTTGGGATGAGGCTATCACATGTTATTCATGTGTCCCTGCCTCCCCATGTGCAAAGTCAAAGTCAGTAAATGGATAGGAAATAAATTTGGAACAATAAAACCTTGGTGTCAATGACACTCATTCCTCAGTGTTCTGATGACTCATGAAAATGTGCATTTGTTTCTTTTTAGTATTATTCATAACTTAGAGGTTCCTTTTATTTGGGAACATGTCATTATTCAATATTAGGTAGCTTGTCTCTTATTTCTTGTGGTTTAATCTTAATTTATTAGTCTTTCTGGAAGACCTATTTGCTAGGTGCTGGAATATTCAGGCCAAATTCCCAGGTCCTTAATTTTTCATCCTTGCTTTACATTTTCCTTGTCCCATTGTTTGACACCTCCGAAGAATTTTTCCTGTTGACATTTAGCTAACTAATTTCCTCTGTGTCAGTCATGCTTTTGAAGCATCTATATTGACTTATGTATGCTGCCGCTCTTGTTATTGCTGTTGTTGTTTCATTAAAACAAATGTGAATCATGAATCAGATATATTTTTATCTTTGCTGCATATTTAAAAACTGACAAAGCCATGGGGTAGGGAAGTTTTGAGGTGCCTATAATCAAATCAGAGAGAGAGACAAAGAGAATTCCCCAAGATGCAAGGAGAGCATTTCTAGGATGATAGCTGAGCATACAGAAGGTAAATTGAGATTTTTTTTGAGAGAATATAGAAAAATTGTACTAAGGAGCTATCAGAACTTATGGAAAACTTCACAGTGGAAACAAGAATATTGAATAAATTATGAAACAAGGCAATTATTAGCTAAACAAATCAAAAAGTAACAGAGAAACATAATCACAGAACACTGAAATGTTCAGCTGTAATATTTGAATAGACATAATAACATAAACATTCACTATTGATTTAACTAAACTCATAATATAACCACCTACAATGAGAAAATTAAAGCAGAAAAATTACATTGCCACAGATATAAATCCTTCTCTATGTAACAAGAATCAATAATTCTTTCAAACATTGATGAATCTAAACACAGCAGTGAAAATGCTATTCAGATATAAAGAAATATAATGGTAATAAAAAATAGCAGTTAATCTTACAGGTAAGTTGTAGGGGTGGGGAAAACTTGAAAGAGGTCCCTGGTTTGTGTTTTTATTTTTTTTATTTTTACTGACTTAAAGTCTATGTTTATATATCACTAAGTATATGGGAAAAAGAAAAGAAAAATTTTCATCAAATGCAATGAAAAATAAGTATATTAAGAATTTTGAAATCTCTTGGAAATTACATATAATACTCAGCATTATTGAAAACTGAAGGTAAAACTAAATACTCTCATTAAATACAAAATAACATGGAAATTATAACATAAATATGACACAAATATTATTAGTTCACAAAATTTCTCTTATAAATTCCTTTTGTACTTATAGAAAAATATTAAAACAACAGCAAGCAGGGTACATAACATATTCAGGTTACATTAAAGCTTGTTACTGGATCCCAAGTAGTCACAAGATGCCAGCCAGCAACATAACCCACTCCAAGGGTACTGAACCATCTAATCTGACCTACCAGCATTCAGTAGATGCAAAGTGCTAACTATAATTGTTTATTATAAAAGTAATTTGATTTTACTTACAAATAATATCAACCAAAGCAATCAGCAAGAATCACTTACCCAGGTTGCCAGTCTCCTCCAAAATCCCATGTTTCCCTGATTCTAGAGTCCTCGTGGTGGTTCTTTTTTGGTACCCCTTGTTACCAATTCATGGTGTTAAACCAGGACAAAGAAATCTTGGCTCTCTTACTAAGTGAACTCAGGTACCAGGTGCTCCAGAAAACCCTTTTTTTCCCCACCAAGGGCTTGGTCAACAGGTGTCAGTCATCAGTTATGGACTGCAGACTCCTTTCAGGTCTGTTGTAAGTTAAGAAATTAATACTATTGCCTTCTTTCCTCAGATAATTCATGAGTTAAGAAGCTTATGTAACTCCCTCACTTCAGGTAAGCCAGCTCCATTACTCCTACATTTTTAGGAATTTGTAAGTTGTGTGCAATTATCTTTTGAGACTATCTTTGGAGGACTAGAAAGGAGGAAGGAAAGGAAGATAGAAAGATGTTGTTGCTGTTGTTGTTATGTGTCGAGTCGCCTGCGACTCATAGCAACCCTATGTACAAGAGCCCTAAATCATGCTCTATCTTGTGCCAACCTCACTGTCTCTGACACACCTACTCCTTACCCCAGTCACTGAATTGACCCATCTCATTGAGTGTCTTCTTCTCTTGTGCTGTCCCTCCACCCTTTCAAACATGATATCCCTTTCTAAGAGAGATACATACAAATAGAGATATGTGCATACATACACAGACAAGTTTAGGAGAGGATTTCCACAGAAAGCTTCAAGTCCTTAAAGAGGCCAGTTTGCCAAGGTATACAATTCACATGATCTCTACGAGTGATATTCAAAAGCACCTGACTACACCAACCACCACCCCACACTTTATCAGTCCTTATGTTGCAAAGAAATTTCAAGTTTCAGACCTTTATTAGGAGCCGCTGTGGTGCAATGATGTTCCAGCTTTAACTGTAATTGCAGTGCCAAATACCAGCACCTTAATTTTGTAATAAAAGTAAATCAACATTTGAAACTCACCAGCTGTTCCTACTAGAGACAGATCTGCCAATCTTTCATAACGAGTTTACAGCCTAGAAAATCCAATGAAACCATTCTATTCTGTCAATAGATTTACTATGAGTTAGAATCTACTTAGTCACACATAGCATTCAACCTAGTTGCATGTCCATAGTCAATGAACAAAGCCTCATTGTATTTATATGATTTGTTAAATGATTTCATACCTCACTCCCTTCTTGAAGTTAAGCTAAGTTGTGGTCTTCAGAACTCCCACTACTTTGCATATTAAGACACCTTCATTGCTTGCAAATTTCAAGGTTTTTTGTCCAGAAACCAGAGACAAATGCCAAACCAAGAACATTATTTCACAGAGAGGAATAAATATTTTAAAATATTATAAAAGTAAAAACACACAAGGCTCCTATGAATCATTTAGTTTTAAAATTTTCTTTTTCAATAAGTGGATGAGTGTTTCAGTTATAACTGTAATTGCAGTGCCCAACAGTATACCACCTTTTTTCATTTTCTTAGTTTCACTTTCTTGAAAACTTTCATTAAACATTGTGATAGTAAATTTTCTGTCTGGCCTGATTTGGTTCTCAGTGGTTTGGCAGGAAATAGACTCATCATTCCATAATGGAATGTAATCACCTTCCCATGATGTGATAATCTAAATCCTTTAAGAAAGAATTTCCTTGGGAATATGGTTGTGGTTGTTGTTATGTGCCATTGAGACACTTGTGACTCATAGCAACCCTATGTACAACAACTCTGAACACTGCTTTATCCTTAGACAACTGCATTGTCTCTGACACACCTACTCCCCATTACCCCAGTCACTGAGTCTATCCATCTCATCAAGGGTGTTCCTGTCTTGTGCTGTCTCTCTACCCTCCCAACCATGATGTCACTCTCAGAGGACTGATGCGTCCTTGCAACATGCCCAAAGTAGCCAGACAGAACTTCAAAATCCCTGCCTCCAAGGAATAGCTTGGTTTCACCCTCTCCAAGACAAACCTGTTTGTTCTCCTAGCAGTCCATGGTATATTCAATATTTTCTCCAGCACCATAGCTCAAAGGCATCAATTCTCTTTGTATCATCCCTAGCCATTGTGTAGCTTTCTAATGCATAGCAAGTAATTGTGAAGATCATTGCCTGGATCAGGTGCACCTTAGTCTCCAGACTGACATCATTGTTCTTTAGTACTATGGAGAGGTCCCTGACAGCAGACTTTCCCAATGTAATTCATCTTTTGATTTCCTGGTTGCTGGTACCAAGAGTGTTGATTGTGGAGCCAAGCAGGCTGAAGCTGTTAATCTCTTTGCCACTTATCATAATACTGCCAATCGACCCAGAGGTGAGAATCTTTGTTTTCTTAATGTTTAACTTCAATTCATATTGAAGGCTGCCGTCCTTGACCTTCTGCAGCATGTGCTTCAGGTCCTTCTCAGAATATGGTATGCATTAAAAATAAAAATGTACTTTCTTGAAGAGTTTATTTTATCTCTTTTAGCCTGTGCTCTTCTAATTACCTGACCTATGCTGGGAAATACATCTGGAAACATCTCTCACCTACCAATTGACCTACCGATTTTGGAAATACCAGCCCAAAATTGTATGTGTAAGACCACAAGTCCTCTGAAATAAATCTTTCTGTCTTTCTCTACATACACAAACATATACACAAATACACATATGCATATGTTTATCACTACTCTAGAGAACCCAAACTAAGAAACTGAGATGACAGAAATAAAAAAAGAAAACAAAATTATATATATATATTTCTCTAACATGTTCAAATTTCACTTCCAAATTAAGACATGGAAAGATTATGAATTATGCAACTTCTCATAGCCTTGTCAGATGGTTCGATAACTGGCTTGAAATTTAACAACCAGTGACATGCTTAATTCTTAAAAGACTTTGCCACTAACCTAATATTCAACATTCTTATATAGATATTATCATGATCATCTAGTATTACTCATTCTTATAAACATGAAATAACATTAAACTCCATAATATAAAGCAATCACTTATTTAAAACTAATATTTTTTTAAAAGAATAAGCTTCTAGATAATTTTCTAATTCTATCATATTTTACTTGGGATAGTAGATTCTTAGTGCTATATGTAAAGAAAGTTAAAAATTAGACTACAGTGTTAGAGAAAGTAGGGAGCTTTTGGGGTGTAGTCCATATAGGGTTGTACTGCTAACCCAAAGGTCTTTCAAATCTGGTGATAGCAAATTACTCAGCCACTTCCTAGGAGAAAGGTAGATAGTCTCTCCTTAAGATTTTCAGCCTTGAAAACTCAATGAAGGTTGCTAAGAGTCAGAACTGACTCCACCCTAGTGAGTTTGAATTTGAGATTATATTAGAGAAGATTGATTATATGTGTAGTTTCTGTCTAGAAATTGTCCATACAGAACAAGGGTACACTGCATGATTTAAAATCAGGATTAGTGTGTGTTGAGGTTGCATTCTTTCTCCGCACCACGTTTATTTCTGTATGCAAAGGAATGATCATATAAATAGTACAAGAGAGGTACTTATGTAGTACTATAAAGATGATTTAGGTGGCTGTTTGAAAACAGTTAAAGGTTTATATTTCTGTGTAGTTCACAAAGCATGTTGCAAGGAGAGACCAGTCCTTGGAGAGGGACATCATGCTTAGGAGGTTGGAGGGCCAGCACAAGAGAGGAAGACCTTTGATGAGATGGATTGATTCAGTGACTGGGGTAATTGGAGTAGGTGTTTCAGAGATAATAAGGTTGGCTCAGGATAGAGCAGGGTCCAGGGCTGTTGTACATAAGGTCACTGTAAGTCACAAGCGAGTCAATGGCAAACAACAACATAGGAACTCTGATGGCCTAGTGGTGAGGAATTGTGCACCAGTTCACAATTATATGGTTCAAATCTGCCAGGTACTCTACAGGAGAAAGATGGGAAATCTCCTGCAATTAATTGCATTTGAAAACAACACTTGGAGCATCAGTGAGGAGTCAATTCTGACCCGATGGTACATAACAACAACAATATGTAGTTCATTAATCTTCAAATCAGTTATCCCATCATCCGTCTTTCAGTTTATCATAATATGGTGCTTTACATGTTGGTTGTTAGGCTAAAAGTTATGCCACCAATATTGCAAATACCAATTGGATCAACATAGTTGACAGATTTCAGTGGAATCCACAGTCTAAAACAGACTGCAAAGGAAGTCCTGATAATCTACTTCTGAAATTGTTCAATAAAAATTGTGTAAGTCACAGGAGAACTTTTTTCAAACTCTTTTGTTTAGGATCATCTATAGGTGAGATCATTCACAAAGATAGCATATTCAGTAAAGTAGAGGGAATCTCTAAGTGACATAGGTTGTCCCAATAGTCACAATGATGAAACGGATCATCTTGAGGAACTATGAGGTTGGTGTTGTTATGTTTGTTGTTTGTTATATACCATTGAGTGAGAATTGACCCAAAACTGACATTCAGTATGTTTTCAGAGACAGTAAATCATATAGGATCTGATTGTTTGTCTTTCTCCTGTGGAGCAGCTGGTGAACCCGAACTACTTGCCTCTGGGATGGCAGTGCATCTCCTTATCACTAGGCCGCCAGAACTGCGGACAATTATTCATTCTGTTGTACATAAGGTCTTTTTGAGTGGTCACTGACTCTATGGCATCAACAAAAAGTTCAACATTGACATGTTATTGTTGTTGTTGTCTTGTGCTATTGAGTCACTTGTGACTCATTGCAATCCTATATACAATAACTCCAAACCTTACTCTATCATGAGCCAATTTTATTGTCTCTGACACACCTACCCCCATTACTCCGGTCACTGAATCAATCCATCTCATCCAGGGTATTCCTGTCCTTTGCTATCCCTCCATCTTCCCAAGTATGGTGTCCTTCCCCAAGGTCCCTCCTGGAAACATACACATGGATATAATTCATCATATTTTCTATTAATTTGAAATTATGAAACTAAGGAAGTTAGAACTATTGACTGATGAAGATTTCAGAAGTGATAACACCTTATAGAAAAGTCACATACAGAGCCATATTCTTTAATTTTGAGAAAAAGTTCTATTTTTATAGTTTATATTCAAGACATTTTTTTGTCAAGTCCATGCCAGATAACTTAAATATAGATAGCATTGATTGATAATGGGACTTTTGCATTAGTAATGTCTTTGAACAAAAAGGCATATAACAAGAATAATATTGTAGGTTTTATCTTTGCCAATGCTTTTCCGTCTAGTAAATCAGACTTAAATTCAACTCAGGTTCTTAGAGCATGTGTTTTCCACTTGGGAATTGAATCTCTGAGGATGTAGCAGACATACTATGAGATTGATACAAAGATAAAATGCTCTGAAGACCTCAGGGGAAAAAAAGGAGGGAAATAAAAATGAAAGGCTAAACAAAAAAACCAAAAAAAAAGTACTAGAAAGAAAAACAACAACATTGATAACATATTTGTATGAAAGAGTAAATATACCTCAATTACCTAGTAGCATTGTTTCAAGTCAGTAATTAGACCTTTGCAAGATATCTCAAAAATTATTATAAAGATTTAAAATTTTATGTCAACATTTTAAGAGTTTTTTTAATATAATTACCATCTTTGTATATCCTAATGTCTTGCCAATCTTTGCTCAGGATTTAAAGTGATCTTTAATTTGGACATAGTTTTGGGAAAGAGATATCAAAAGTCAACATATTTTAAGCTGCTTCCTTTGAAAATATTTTTTTACTGAAAGAAATAGAAATGTGTTCAGATTAGGCATTGAGTTAGTCTTCTACAGATTGAAAAGTAATTGTTGATGAAATAGATTAACATATATAAGATTACCACCTTCTGAAAAATTTAATTCATGTTTTAAATATATTAGTGTGGCATTTTGGAAGAAGCCACATTAGAAAAAGACTCATTCAATTATTAATACGCATTTTTATCAGCAACTGCTAATTATTTTTCTTTGTATATGCTCAATGAATATTTGAGGCTTATTTGTCTAATGGTAAGAAGTTGGTCTGCCAACCCTAGGACAGACGGTTCAAATCCACTTGATGCTCTGAAAGACAATAATGAGTTATCTCCTCCTGTAGGATTTACAGGTGCTGAAAACCTGCTGACATATAACAACAACAACAACACCTAAGGTTAAGAAACTGTGGTAGCATACTTCATAGAAAATTGCATCACCGACCCAAAGGTGGTAGGCACCTCCTTTGGTGGTTCATATCTACCAGCAGCTTCACACAAGAGAGATGGAAATCTCCTACCATGCGATTTAGTCTCGGAGCTCTGCCGAAGGATGAGCTAGGAGCTGTTTTCAACTCAACAGCAGTAAGAAGCTTTTGAAAAATTAATGTGTCAGTGTTTCCCCAATTGCTTTGCAGAAAGATGGGCAGTTCTCTTCCCATGAAGATTTACTACTTCACAAACCCAGTAGAAGATCTCCATGAGTCAGAGCTGAGTCTATCTAAAGCAAGGAGATTGGGTTATAAGTGGATGCCTTAAATTTGCATTTTCTTAGATTACCAGAATCAATTAATTCTGTTACTGCTATGTTTTATATTTTAATACCAAGAAAGATTCAAATTCTTGAGTTTGGATTTATGTGGAAGACCAGCCAAGTATAAATGATCTGCTTTAAATGAGCCTCTTGGGAAAGCAACAGAGGCTCCCCTCAAATAATCAAAGTTCATGTTCTGTCAAGGAAAGTGTTTAGTATTCTACATTTTTTAAAACTATGTTTGAAAAAGTCTGTTATATGAGGAACAAGCTAAGTGACATGTCAGACACAAAGTGCGAGAGCTTCTGTCAGAGACAAAATGGTGAATTGTGGCTTCAACTAAATCTTCAACCGCATAAAAGGAAACTGACATTGTCACCTGAATTCTGTTTCCTGATAGAATGCAACATTTTGAAATCTCTTGAAATAATCAATGTGACTTCTTTATCCATGAAAAATGTTTTATTGTAGGAAATTTCCTTCTATTGCCACAAGAGTTTAGCTGAAATCCCATTCATTCTCAAGATTTGCTTACAAAATTATTTCTGGGTTACTTTTTTTGTTGCTGATGATTTTTTAAAAAATTTATTTTATTAATTTTAATGACCATTTACAGAGATTTTTATTTCCATTCTTCACTGTTGCACTTTTCTTCCCCTCTCCACCTCCCACCCACCCCAGTTCTCACCTCTCTTTGAAAAGTAAAAGAAAAATTCTCTCTTTGGTATACAATCCCCTGGCACCCCTCCCACTGCCCCAGGTGCACTCCACTATGCAACCTTAATCCTGGACTCTTGTGATAACCATAATACCCTATCATATGTCTCTTTTAAATTATTCTCACCCTCATCTGTTTCAATGCAGTATACATAATTTATCTAGTTTTTCTCATTTGCAAATCATATCCACCTATATTACCTGCTTGACTATCTGGAGTTAGGATGTTGTTACATACCTTAGAGTCAGAACCAACTATAGCTGACCCTCCAGCGGATTATCAGAGGCAATAAATTGCACAGAAGGATATTACCTATCTTTATACTGTGGAGCACCTGGTGGGTTCACACATGTGCCTTTGTGACGGCAGTGCAACTCCCTTCCACTAAGCTAGCAGAGCTCCCTGGAATTATGCTAGAGCACTAACATTTTTCAAAATAATGGATTCTACTGAAATGTGCTTTCATCATGATCTATAAGGATACAATATTTCAGAAAATTCCTTGACATTTAGGTACAAAGGAGTATGGTGATTTTAGAACCGAAATCCAAACAGCTGTAGTTATATATATTTTTTTTTCTTTGAGCTTTCATGCATTCAGCAAGCCAAAGGATTTTAGTTAGGGTAGTTTTCACTATCTAATAGATTTTTCAATTTCATTTTGTTCTTCAGTCAGTTGGTTTTGTTAATATTGATATTAATGAGGTTCCTACCAAAACTCAAATACCTTTAGTAAAAGGAAACTAGCAACTCATTGAGCTATAATTGGTTGTATTTATACTTTCAAGAATAATTATTTATTTAATGAAATTTACCTATTGATCACAAGCCACAAGAAAGTGAATTTGCTGGTCGATACCTGCCCACTATGAATTGCAAATTCTGTCTGACCAAATGTTCATACCTCACCAGTAGTGAACAAATATTAAATCATGCTTCCTTAGTATTAAAATGTGTGTCTGTTCCACATGATTTCTGTATCTTAATGTTCTCATTAAAAGAACATGGTTTCCAGTTACTACCGGGATTTCACATGAGTATTTACACCTTAGAAAGGACCTACCATATAGCTGTCATGCAGACAGGTGTTGTTTCTTGTTCCAGTTCCTTGTACCTAACACTCACTGCTTCTTAAGTCATCTTAAAGTTGTATTATGCCTTCACCTGCTGATAGGGTTTCTTAGATCAATAATGTCAGGGTTATTTCTTCTCAATGATATCCATATTTTTTTATGATCTATATAGATAAATTCCTTTGCATACTCAATAAAACACAAGTAAATTTCTTTCTGGTATTCTCTGCTTTCAGCCAAGATACAACTGAAACAGAAATTATATCCTTTGTGCCCCAGCCTCTTCTGAATCCAGCTTTACTTTCTGGAAGTTCTCTTTCAATATTGCACTCCAGCTTTTTAAATTAATCTTCACCAAAATTTTGCTTTTATGTTGTATTAG
Organism: Elephantulus edwardii; assembly: GCF_000299155.1. NCBI lineage: Eukaryota > Metazoa > Chordata > Mammalia > Macroscelidea > Macroscelididae > Elephantulus > Elephantulus edwardii. The sequence goes on along the minus strand of NW_006399929.1, from coordinate 4,786,064 downwards.
TATTTGTTTAGATAATTTCCACATTCTGTTGGATTATTATTTTTTTTAAAAGGGAAGAAATATAGATCTTTCCCAGTCATTTGGCCAAGTAGTTATCTTACAGGTTTGTTGCCCCTGATCCCAAGCCATGGTATTTTCAATAACTTTCAATGCAAACAAACATTGTTCCATAAATAATAAATACCAAAAATTAACCAAAGCCTATGATTGTGGTAGTGATTATGAGTGTTCAATATACCATCGTTTTCCAAAGAAACAAAAAAAATCTGTCTTGGAGGAAGTGAAACCAGAGTACTCATTAATTAGAGTCAAGATTGATAAGACATTGTCTCACATCCTTTGAACATATTTTCAGGAAGGGTTAGTCCTTGAGAAAAGACATCATGCTAAGTAAGGTAGAAAGGTTCAGTGAAAGAAGAGAAGGTCCTCAATGAGATAAATTAACACAGTTTCAACAATGGTCTTGAGCATGATGGAGATTTTGAAAACAGACAGGATAGCATGAAGTTCAGACCTGTGTTCATAGGAAGTACATTAGAAGTCACCTTACAGGGACATTTTCCTGCCAGAACTTTCACAACACATTATGAATGTTGTTGTTGTGCCATCAAGATGAGTAAAACTCATAACTACTCTTTGTTCAATGGCTCTGAATCCAGCTCTATCCTGAGTCAATCTCACTATCTCTGACACACCTACCCTTAGTACCCCATTTATTGTGTCAATCCATCTCATTCAGGGTCTTCCAATCCTGCACTGTATGTCCTATAAACAATATAAATCTGTTGGGGTTTCCCACCACCATGGTTATGAAGGCTATAAGTTCATTTCAGAGACACAGACTCGTCAATTTTTCTGCATATGTCATATTTTTTTTTTATAATCAGGAGTCCTTTGAGTTTTTTAACTTGTAGATTCATCAGGGGGCAAGGGTGACTATGCCTATTCTGTTCTTTCTAATGACACTTCCCTGAAGAGGTCGGGATTAGGACCGACCCTACTATAATATGACCTCATTAACTTACAGAAAGAGAAACCACTGGTCCTAAAGAAGGCCATATTTATGAATATGAGGGTCAAGACTTCCATATTTCATATGGAAGGGGATGCAAATCAATATAGAACACTAAATATTGTATAAACTCACATTATTTGTATTAAAAATTTTATTGAATTCTAAACAGAGGCAGAGAAAAGTGTCCCCTTTATCTCAGACCTAAATTGCTTATCTCAGCCTCAATCAAATAATTCTGAATTCTACTTGATTATGCCTTGAACCAAACACAGAATAAGAGAAAACAAAGGAATGGAAGACTCTGAGTCCCTAAAAAAAAAAAAAAAAGTAAAAAAATACTCAGTTCCAAAATTGTTGTAAAATTTCTTGTGAAAATAAAGTTTCTGCTTCATCCCTGAAAATAATTCTCAAAAGTAGAACAATTAAATTACCCGTGCCTTAACTGCAGAACTCTGTATTACTCTGCCTCCTCACTTCATCCTACATACATATAAAGCAAACTTCCTCAGACATATAACTCCACTATATGCATACTCACAGCATGCATTCAAAATAAATTCATTGCTATCAAGTTGGAACCAAGTTATAACTGATCTTCCAGTCAATTTCAGAAGCTGTAATTGAGCAAAGGAGATTTCTCTTCTTGCTCCAACAGAGCCTAGTGAATTTGAATATCTGGATAAGTGTCAACTTTGGCTTAGGAGCATCCAATTGAAAAAAAATGTGTATATATATATATATATAGTTCTGGATAATTCATTCACCAACAACTGACTATTCAAAAATGCATTTGAGTTATTTCCCTAAAATTAATAAATGTTGTGCCCCCAAACAATTCAATGTTTCCATTTCAAGTGAGCAAAATTCAATTCTAAAATGATAATGGAGAATCATAAGTTGCAGTCTTAGATCCTTGAGAAATAGAAAATAGTTTCATTGAATAAAACTCTAACTCACTCCCACTGAATCAGAATCAACTCATAGCTGAGCCTCTAACAGGATTCCTGAGTTTATAAATTGCACAGATGGAGATAGCTCATCTTTCTCTTTTGGAGCAACCGGTGGGTATGAACCACCAGAGTGGTACCACCTTTGGGTTTGTAGCACAACTCCCTAAGGACTAGCCACCAGAGCTCCTATTGAATAAGACTAGTTTAACTCAAGTGTGCTCTGGTGGCTTTAGTGGGTACAGAGTTGTGCTATCAACACAAAGGCAGACATTTCTAATTCACCTACTGCTCCACGAGAGAAAAACGAGCAATCTTCTGAACAATTTACAGCCTCTGAAAACCCACTGGAGAGCTAGTTATGTGTCAGTTCCACCTCAGTGGCAATAGAGAAAGACACCTTAAGCCAAGGAGAGATTTCTCAAACATATATTTAACCTAGAATTAGACTTGTACTAAACACAAGTTCAATTATCTTCTAATGCAAATAATTTCCTGTAAATTTTAATGTTGAAATATAACATACCTCTCAAATTTATTGGTTTTGGGAGGTGTATGCTAAGAAAAAAAAATGTAATTAATAAGGTATTTGTTCATTCAAACTATGATAAACACGTATCTGCTTAAAAAGAAAGGAACATCTGGAGAAAATCCAGATGAGTTGCATGATGACATCCAGGATATGCTTTATGAAGACAGCAAAAGTTCATTACATAAAGAAGAACTAAAAGACCAAAATGGATGTCAGAAGAGACTCTGAAAATTGCAATAGAACACTGAAAAGCCAAAAAAAAAAAAATAAAAAAGGAATAGATGCCAAAGTAAAAGAGCTGAAAAGAATTCAAAGGGCAGTTTAAGGAGACAGTACAAAGTATTGTAATAGAAAGTACAAAGAGCTGGAGACAGAAAATTTAAAAAAAAGAAAAAGAAAAGAAAAAGAACTCGCTTGACATTTCTCAACTTGAAAGAACTAAAAAACGAATTCAAACCTTAAGTTACAACACTGAGAGATGCTACTAGCAAAATCTTGAATGATCCAGATAACATCCATAGAAGATGGAGGGAATACACAGAGTCATTGTAACAAAGAGACTTGGCTGACACAGATATTTTAAGAGGTAGCATATAATCAAAGGTCAATGGCAATGAAAGGATAAGTTTAAGCTGCACTGCAGACAGTGGCAAAAATAAGACTCCAATGGATCAACTAGATACCAATTGACATGTTTCCACTAACAGATGCAGCCCTTGATGTGCTCACCAGTCTGTGCTAGGAAAGCTCCTGCTAAACTAACAGGAAGAGATTGATATTTATTCCCATTTAAAAAAAAAAGGTGATCCAACATTATCATTAATATCACACCTATGCAAAATATTTTGAAGATTATCCAAAGTCAGCTAGATTATTACATTGACAGAGAACTGCCAAAAGTTCAAGCTGAGTTTAGAAGAAGCCATGGTACCAAGCATATCATTGTTCATCAGTCAGATGGATTTTGGTAGAAACCAGAGAATTACATAAAAATGTTTATTTTTGTTTTACTGACTATGGATAGGTGTTTGACTTTATGTATCCTAACAAACTATGGTAACACATTACATTGGGAAAGTCTACAATTAGGGACCTCTCCAAAGAACTGGGGATTAATGATGTCAGTTTAAGGACAAAGGTGCTTCTATTCTAATTCAGGTCAGGGTTGAGTCAATCATGTGCTGTGTATCTGAGAGCTGGACAATGTATAAGAGTGACAGAATACAAATTGATGCCTTTGAGTTGTAGTGTTGGAGGAGGGTACTGAATATCCCATGGATTACCAAAAGAATAAACACAAATATCTTAGAGAAGGTACAGCCAGAGTGCTTCTTAGAGTAAAGATGGAGAAGCTTCATTTCACATTCTTTGGGCATGTTTCCAGGATAGACTATTCCTGGAGAGGGACATTATGATTACAGTGTGGAGGGTCAGCAAAAGAGAGGAAGACTCTCAACAATGTGGATTAACATGGTGACTAAAGCAATGGACTCAAGTATGCCAGAGATGATGTGGATGACACAGGATAGGACAGGTTCAGATCTGCTGTTTATAGGGTCACTTTTAGTTGCAGCTGACTTTATAGCACATAACACCACCACCAAGAAAAAGAAATTAATCATAGAATGCTGTTAGAAGGTTTGAGTAATTGGAGGTTGTCAGATGTCAAAAGTATAAATAATACAAGACGCAATAAAAGCATTAAAAAAATTAATTCAGGAATTTACAAAAATAGCAATTGACTTGCATCAACAAATTATCCAATTCAAGAATTCTATTCTATGTCATAAACTGGAAGATTATTTCAAAGTATCTGTCAAATTATTTCAAAAGGACATCCATATTTGTGTCCTTGAAAAAAATGGTGATTTAACAGAATGCAGAAATTACTGACCAGTATCTTTAATATTCCATGCAAGTAACGTTTCATTGAAGATGATTAAAAAACACTTCCAAGGAATTATCAGATAAGTTTAAATTTAGAAGAGAACAGAACAAAAGATATCATTGCTCAGTCATATAGACCTTGTTTGAAAGCAGAGCAAACTAGTAAAGTCTTGCATACATTTTAGTGATTAGTGGAAACACTTAATTTTGATTATGTGAAACTTTCATCTAGAAAAAGTGGTAATTATTAAAAAAAAGAATAAAAAAGGAAAAAACCCACCAAACCCATACATTTGAAGTGGTTTTGATTTTTAAAAGATGTGTTTCTTTTCTTTCAACCTGTGTGCTGTATAACTAATACAAGATGGTGAGATGTATGATAAAGAACATGGCTTGATTGGAGAAAAACCAATTCACAGCTTGCAATTTATAGATGAAAAAATTGTGATTGATGACAACAAAAAGAATTGTAAACACTTAATTCTGAAAAAAAAATATGGCTATATTGGGAAAAAAAGGGAATCCAGAACACTTAAGTATGCTCATGAGAAACCTATACATAGACCAATGGTTGTTTTCCATTCCAATCACAGAACATGATTGAAAATCTAAACAAAAAAAAAAAAAAAGATGTGCATCAAAGTTGTATGCTTTCTTCATTGTCTATACACTGAGCAAATAATTCAAGAAGTTCGATTTTATGAAGATGAATATGACATTATTGTTGTTCTGTGCAGTTGAATCTACTGCAACTCAGAACAATCTTACTCACCATAGCTCTGAACCCTTCCCTATCCTGGTCCAATACATCTACCCACATTAACTCAGTTAATGTGTCAATTCATTGCATCCATGGTCTTACTCTCTTGC
>NW_006399929.1:4776082-4779523 GCF_000299155.1 Elephantulus edwardii | reverse complement strand
AGAAAAAGAATAAATGATTTTGAGTTGTAGTGAGAGTACTGAATATCCCAAGAACTGCCAAAAGAATAGAGAAGTATGTCTTGCAGGAAATGCAATCAAGGTGTTGTTCAAGAGGCAAGAATGATGAAACTCCTCTCACACGCTTTGGGCATGTTGTTAGAAGGGACAAGTCCTCAGAAAAAGACATCATGGTGAGAAAGGTTGACAGTCCCTCCAAAAAGAAGACCCTTAGCACATGGATAGGCACAGTGATGAACAATAGGCTCTAGTTTGAGATTTGAGATTAGGATGGCACAAGACAAGGGCCAGATCCATTATTCATAAGGTCACTATGAGCCATAGTTGCCTAGAGTTTACTGAAAAAAATGAAATTTAGCATATAGCCTTCAATATCAATTACATCTCTGTGTAAAAATTCCTCACGACTAGACCAGTAAATTACACCATGATAAACATAAGAAAGACTGAAGTGGTCAAGGTTTTAAGTTTTCTTGGAACTACAATCAATTGTCATGTAAACATCAGGAAATTGAACAATACTGTGTTGAATAAGTATACTACAGAATAAATTTTTTATGTGTTAAATTACAAAGATACCAATTTTGTCAACTTGTTGCTTCCTGACAAGTCGGAATTGACCCACAGCTTGCTCTTCAGCAAGTTTTCAGAGACAATAAATCGCACAGGAAGAGATTGCTTATCTTCTTCCCACCAAGCAGCTGGTAGATTTGAACTTCATACATTGTCTTTGGAAGAGCAATTACTTACTTTTAAGTCACCAGAGCTGCAAGTGAGAGCTGAAAGAAGATGACTAAAGAATAGTTGATTCATTTGAATTGCATTAGTGGAAAATATTAAGTATACCATGGACTTCCAGAGGAATCAAATTTTTTCTTGAAAAAGTAGAGCCATAATGATCCATAGAAAGAAAGATGGTGACTCTTTGTATCATTTGTTTATACAGGTTATCAGAAGGACCAGGAAGAATATCAAATGTGATCAGCAAGAAAAGAAATACCTTGAGTTAAATGGATTGACGAAGCGAATGCAATGTTGAACTCAAAAAAATCAATAATTTTAAGTATGGTGCAAGACGAGGCAACACTTTGTTCTGTTGTACAACAGTCACAATGAGTTGTAATCAATTCAATGACATCGAAAAACGACAGAATAAATCAGAAGTTTTAAGATGTTGAAGCTCTAGTGGCCTAGGTAAGAAGCCGCGCTGCATTCCAAAGGCATGCTGTTCAAATTCACTAGATGCTCCGCTCAAGAAAGAAAATCTTCTTCTCTGGTGTGATTAACTGCCTCTGAAAACCCTCCTGAGGGTCAATTATGGGTTAGTTCTGACTTGATGGTACACAACAACAACAAAATGCTCAAACTAGGAAGAAAATGTTACAGCATGGAGAACAATAGAAACACAAGTAGAGGGTGAATTTGTGAATACTTATTGCTTCTAACTCAGATAAACAATCTGCCATGCCCAATATAGTCTATAGACCTTTTTAATAGTTTTCATCTGACTGTTGTTGTTATGTGCCATCAAGTCACTTGCAACTCATAGCAACTCTATACACAAGCTTTGAATTCTGTCTTATCCTGAGCCAATTTCACTATCTCCACCACAGCTACATCTAATAACCCAGTTATTCTGTCAATCCATTTCATCTGAGGTCTTTCCCTCTTGCTCAGTCCCTCCATTCTTCTAAGCATGATGCTCTTCTCCAGTGACTGTTCCTTCCTGACCACATTCCCAAAGTATGGCAGATGGAACTTCTAACTTCTTCCCTCCAATGAGCAATTTGACTTTACCCTATCCAGGACAAGTATGTTTGTTCTCTTAGCAATCCATGGTATATTCAATATTCTTCTCCAACAACACAGATTAAAGGCAACACTTCTTCTGTCATCCTGAGTCATTGTCCAGCTTTCTGATATATATCAAGTAATTGCAAAAAACATGACCTGTATGAGGTGCACCTTAGTCTCTAGACTGGTATTGTTGCTCTTTAGCACTCTGGAGAGATTCCTGATAGCAAGTTTTGTTATTTTTTTAAGAAATAGTTTTATTGTGATTTTAATGAAAGTTTACAGAAACCTTGGATTTCTATTCATTCATTTCTGCACGTTTTCCTCCCTATTCTTACCCCTCAGTTCGCTTTTCTCTTAAAAAAATTCATTCATGAAATTTGGAAAGACTTTCTTAATTCAATTCATCTTTTGATTTCATGTCTATTGGTGCCTAGAGGGTTGATTGTTGAGCTACTCTGAGTAAGCTGACATTGTTAACCAGTCCCTTTTTCAAAATACTATCTTACATATTTTGGCCCAGCCTTGAATTATTGTTTATAGTTTGTAACTAATTGATTTTATATTCTTTTTTCTAAAGTCCTTTTTTTCTCTTCTTATTTAATTTTAGATGTATTATTTTGCTGTTTTACTTCAACATAATAAAACAAAAATCTTAACAACTGAATTAAGCACATAATAATTTCTTTTTCTGTCATGTCTAATTTGTTATTAATGATATTCTTTGACTATTTTACTAATTTTAATTTTTATCCTTGAAAATGAAGTCTGAGATGTTTTTATCCAAGTTGAGATCTCCTGTTTTACGGGATGCACTCATCAGTCTATGCCTGAGTATTTAGAGGGCAGCTTTCTGGCCAATGGATTGGGAGAGGTCCATATTTGTTCCTGTTGCCAAGAAATGTGATCCAATAGAGTGTGGAAACTTAGAACAACATCATTAATATCACATGCAAGCAAAATACTGCTGAAGATCATTCAAAATAGTTAGAATAATATATGGATAAGGAACTATCAGTAGTTCAAGTAGAATTTAGAAGAGGCCATGGCACCTAGGATATCATTGATGATGTCAGAGGATTCAGCAGAAAATATATATCAGAAAAATGTCTATGCATTATTAACTATGCAAAGGCATTTGATGATGTGGATCATAAGAAACTATGGCTAACACTGAGAAGGGTGGGAATCCCAGAGGATTTAATTGTGCTCACGGAAAACCTATACCTGTATCAAATGTCTGTTGTGCAAACAGAGCAAGAGAACACTACATGCTTTAAAATTGAGAAGGGAACATGTCAGGGTTGTGTTCTCTCTCCATGCCTATTCAATCTTTATGCTTAGCAAATTATTCAAGAAGCTGGACTCTACAAAGAAGAATGTGGCATCAAGATCAGAGGAAGACTTATCAATAACATGCATTATGAAGATGGCACAACCTGCTGAAAGTGAGGAGGACTTGAAACACTTGTTGCAGAAGATCAAAGAATACACCCTTCAATATGAATCGCATGTCATCATCAAGAAAATAAAATTTTTTACCATTGTCCTGAGAGCAATAGCATGACAGAGAAAAGATTAAAACTGTCAACCACTTCCTCTTACCTGGACCCACAATCAACACCTTTG
>NW_006399929.1:4760935-4774697 GCF_000299155.1 Elephantulus edwardii | reverse complement strand
AGTGCGATTGGCACAGGACAGAGCGGAGTTTAGGGCTGTTGTACATAGGGTCACTATGAGTCGCAGGCGACTCGACGGCACATAACAACAACAACAACAATGATGTCAGATTGAGGACTAAAGTACAGCTGATTCCAACATGGTCTCCATTCACTGCTATGCATCTGACAGTTGGACAATGAAAAAAGATATTAGAAGAAGAATTAATGCCTTTGAGTTATGGTGTTGCATAAGAGTATTAAACACTCAATATCGTTGCTGTTGATGAGTACCATAGAGTCTAAACCCACCCATAGCTGACCCTCTGGCAGGATTTTAGAGACAGTTAATCACAGAGGAGCAGATTGCCCATCATTCTCCTGCAGAGCAGCTGGTGGTCTCAAACCGCATGACTTTGGGATTGTTGTGCAGCTTCTTGCCACTAGACCACAAGAGCTCCAATGACTGTCAAAGGAACAAATATGTCTTGAAGAAAGTGCAGCCAGAGTACCCTTTGGAGACAAAGATGATGAAGCTTCGTCTCACATATTTTGGGCATGTTGCTAGGAGAGGTTATTCCTTGGAGAGAGACATGACGCTCAGAAAATCAGAGGGATTGGCGAAGAAGAGGAAGACCCTCAACCAGGTGGATTGAAATGATGGCTGCTGTAATAGACTCCAGTGTGTCAGAAAGTATGAGGATGGCACAAGATAGGACAGGGTTCAGATGTGTTCATAGGGTTGTTATGAGTCATACTCAACCTGATGACAACAATTGCATTACTTAACATATCCAATTGCTCCTCAAGCATCCTGAATGTGGAGAATGTAGTCAAAGAATCTGGTTTCATAACCTTCTTTAGTGATTCTGTCTTTGTGATCAGTTTTAATTAAATTGTATTTATCTGGTTGCTGAATGTTGTTGTTGTGAGCTGCTGTGAAACTGACCCCTAACTCTTGATGACTCCATACAGAATAGGATCAGATCACATGAAGCACTGCAAATTTTACTTTCCTGGCTGTGGCCTCATTACATGTTCCTGTATTTATTTTTGAGTTTTGTCTTATGACATAACGAAGAGATTTAGAAACAGTGTCTTCTGATGTCTTATTTTTAAATTTTGTTAGGTAAGATCAGAGTTATTTCAATTCAAGATTTCATTTTCTGCAGTTCTGGGTACTCTCCTCCAGGTCCTCTAAATGATAAAACCTTTTCACTCTGCTTCTCTTCATGTATGAATATGAGGATTATTTCTTAGGCTATTTCCAGAGATTCATTCCCACCTTTAGGTACATCCTTACGTCTCCAAAGTTCTTGCTTTTTTTAACTCTCTCCTTTCTGATAATCTGCCATCTGAAAAACCTTGACTTTCCTATATTTCTAGTTTTATCTGCCATTCTCTAGAAAGGACGACCCTCAAAGAGATGAATTGACAGGAACCGTAGCAATGAGCTCAAATATGGCACAGATCATGAGGCTGCACAAGACAGGGCAAATTTCCAACCTGTCGGTCATGAGGTTACCATGTGTCATTGTCAATACATCTAACATTGTCAATGCATCTAATAACAACAACAACTAAAATACAGTTACCAAGCTCCATTCATTCTCCTTTCTCTTCACCACTGACTGTTATTTCTCACTTATTTGTACTGGGTTGTTTGTTTGTTGTTTTGTTTTGACTTACCTTTGGCAAGTAGATAAATCATACTTTCAAGTTTCACCTCAGCTAAAAGTGAAAGCCTCAGTTGAGTAATTACAACCATGTATTTAGGATCCAATAATATTAATGATCCTAATACCCATCAAATCACATTATTCATATGTTAATCATGGTGTTTTGTGATTTTTTTTATTATACCATTTGTCCTTTGCATTTATAATCTGTTCTGCTAAGATTAGTAGCAATTTAGTTCCTTAAAGATGGAAGTCAACAATTCCTAAATGTTTGATCTGGGGTACCACTTCAAGATTCCCAACATCAACTGTTCCTCCTTCATTCTATTTGCCCACTGTTCTATGTCCCTTGGGTTATGTGGTTCACTGAAGGTCTTACAGAAGCACAAATCCATCAGGGAAATGACTCACGTGATTGTGGGTGATGCAGGCTGGTGTTGCAGACTCTAAGAGATGGGCCTGGACACCATAGACTCTCAGTTGTGGGCAGCTGGATGCTGTGTTCCAGGAGAACAAGTGTCTCAAAATAGTGCATTTGACCTTCCTTAAGCTTATATAGATCTCTAGTATGGCAGGGCTTGTATCCCATCCTAATCCTATCTCCTTAAAACAATAAATAAAGCACAATATAAAAAGTTAATCAATGGCTAGGAAAGCTATTTTGAATAACAAATCCTTAATATTATATCACTCTTTGAAAATCTATATGAAAATCCAGAATCCCTTCTGCTTGAAATAAGACCAGCTCTTCTAAAACATCTAAACCTAGACATCTAGCATCTAGACATATGCACTATATGCAGAAGTGAGAAGTGAGGAAATATCTAGAGAACTTTTCAGTCTTTAGCAATTTGGTAAGAGTCTTACAAAAGTTTCTAGCTTTCATTCTTGACACCAAAAGTTCACCTTGAAATCAAAAGAGATATCTCATTATACATTAAGTTACTGTCAAGAGCCTGAAACACTTAGTCTATCATCTCCCATATGGCTTTTTCTTGACTCCTAAGACTGTGGATTCCAAAATTTATACTCATTTCTCAGTAAATTCATGAGTATTCTCAATCTTTTCTTTGAATAGTCTTTTTATCTTCATGCTCCAACTAGAATCTGTCTTTTTTAAGAAACTACTATATGCAGAAAATATATTTTTCTCCCTCACAAATGGTAGTGAATATTCTTCAACTGTGCCTTTCGTATCACTATTTCTGGAATTGAGTAAAGTATCTTTTCTCCCTTTGTTTTTCCTTACAAATTGTTCTTACCATGTTGTCCTTAAAAATCTCTAATTTTTATTTTCAAATCATAAGACTACCAGAACTGCTAGCACTCCAACCTCTTGTTATGATTTTACTTTACTCTTCCAACTGAATGATTACAATAAAATTGCTCTATTTTAGGTTTGGTGACCTAATATTATTAAAGCCAAAGGCCATTTATCATTCTACTTCAAACATCAAAAGACATGCTAAGACATTTTCTACCAAAAACTTCTTTAAAGTACCAAAGGGAAAGAATGTCAATTTAAAGACTAAGGTGTACATGGTCTAGTTTCTGATACTTTCAGTTGTTTCATCTGAATCTGAAAGTTGGGCAACAAATAAGGAAGACAGAGGATGAATTGATGATGTCTTTGAATTGTGGTTTTGGTGAGGGATATTGAATATATCATGGCTACTCATAAAACCAAAAGAGTCTTCAAGGAAATAAAATCATGGAGCTCATTAAAGGAAATGATGGTAACATTTTATTTCACATATTTTGGGTATATTGTAAGGAGGGACAAGTCTTTGGAAAAAGACCTAACACTGTGAAAGGTAGAGGGTCAGAGAAAGAGAGAGAGACTCTTAATAAATGGATTGGCACAGAGACTTTAACAATAGGCTCTGGCAAGTTGGAGATCCTGAGGATGTTGCAGCATAGAATAGGGTTCAAATCTATAGAACATAGAGTCACTAAACATTGTAGTCTACTTAATGGCATATAACAAAATAAACTCTACCTTAGTATCTCGACAACCTTTAAAAAAGATTTCCTTTCTTTCTCTTCATTAAAGTACTTTCTTTGACTTTCAAAATATATATTCTTTTATTCATTGGTAGCTATATTTCATCTACTGAATAACTGAAACATCCTTCCTCAGTTTTTGGAGTGTTCTTTCCCCACTTTAACTATCTTTATTCTCCCAGAGATTTTTAACTTCCTCATAGCTTCCAACATTATATTTGTATTCTGTTTTCAGGTAAAATGGGCTTAGTTGCCACCACCCCAGAGGGGCAATGAGAAAAATCAAGAAAGTGTAAAAACATATGTTATCTAAAACTATTACAGGAATAAGGACAAGATAGGCTAGGACTCCAGGGTCTAGAATCCAAAGAAATATCCTTTGTTAGATAATGGAATAAAAAGTTGAGAGCAAGAGAGAGAAACACAGAAGCTGACCCCTTGAAACAAACAGTCCTTTATCAGGTGCACTGAGAGGGACACCAAGAGACTACATACAGAGAAGGTAAAAATGACACTATGGTAGACAAGGACAATTTTTTCTTTTTAATAGCAGATTTCAGTGAAGACTAGGGAAGATAGTATTTTGCTTGGAATTTGGGGTGGGGGGTCCTGTCAATTAACTTAGGTATAGGCTTTTTGTCTTTTGTGATCAGGCCCAGAGCCTCATCAGGGTCTTGTTGTCTGGTCTGGTCACCTTCAGGTTTCCTCAAAGAGTGATCAGGTTAGGGGCAACTGTAGCATTCTTCCTCCATTCCAGACCTTAAAAGAATATGGTGATTAGGGGCAGAGTTATCTCTAGCTACTTTCTATGGGATGGGTGTGGTGTAGGAGGGACTGGTGTGGGTTTCCTGTAAGTTCTGTAGGAGGAGCATTGTTTTCCCTTGTTGCTGGGCAGTTGCTTGGGAAATGGCTTTGAGTCATTCTACTGAAAATGTCTGAAAGAGATATTTAAAACAGAGACAAGAGTTAAAAAAATGAGCAACTCCTAGAAAGGGAGTTAGGATGGGGAATAGCTAAGGGAGAATTCTTAGTTGACACTCTGTCCATTACTGTCTGTTTAGGGCATTAACTTTGTATTTTCATTGTTTTTATTCATTCTGTAACTAGTCCTGATCGACTGGTGCAGAAATGACAGTATTCCCCTAGAAACATGCAGAGACCCTCTTTTACCACAGTTAATAGAGTGAGAATTCTCCTGTTTTATAATTCAACTGCTGCTTGGGAGTCAATTTTGTCTTGGGCTGCAACAAGCTGAGCAGCAATACTGTCTAGTGATTCTTGGAGAGCTCTTGCTTTCCAAGACGATGGATTTTTTCTGGGAAGATGCCTAGACCTGTAATGCCAATGATTACTCCTTTTATTATTCCTAGGCCAGACACTAAAGGGAGGAGTCCTGTGACAGCATGTTTGTGTTTAAAGTTCTGGGTTAGGGGAATAAGTATTAATTTATAATTGGTTGTGAATGAAACAGGGGGATGTAGGTAGGCTAGTGTGCATGGTCCTATTTAAATCAGTCAGCAAATAGGAGTAGATACTGTCTCCACAGCTGAAGAAGAGTCCTTTCCCTGCTTTCAGGGGTCCCAAGAAGTCAACTCTGAAGATGAGCTGGACCTGTTCTGTGTTGACTGCCCCTTTTTATGACCAAAATGAGGTAACTAAAATGCCAGCGTCAGGGGTTGAAAAGATTTATTTTTGGTCGAAGGTATTGGTTTCTCGAAGGTCAGTCTTTTTGTTAGATGATGTAGAAAGAGACGAATAGATAGGGCAGTTTGTAAAAGCATCTTTTTTGTCCAGACATTCCTCTAGGTCATATAGCCCTGGTGTGTCTGCTTGCTGTACAGTGGTAACTTGTGGTTGCTATGAGGCTAAACACTGTGATGCTGATGTGTCAAATGCGTTAATGTTTGGTTACCTATGGCTGACAGTGTTGGGTGAAACTCCCCAATTAAAACAAGTTTGGAAGCAGGAGTGGCATCCACTGCCGTAATAGCTTGCCTCCAGAAACCCTATGAACCTGGAGAAAGGATGAGAGACACACAAGTGTTGAGGACTATCTTTCATAGGGTCAATGGCACTTAACAACAACAACAACAACAATGGAAGAATACTCTGGGCTTCTCCCAGAGTAGAAGGCAAAGTGAGTCTGGGTTAAGTGTGGTGATGTTAAGCTGGGTAAAAGAGTTTGGTGTGTGGAGTAGGTTGGGGTTGTGGAATCTCCCCACTGGTCCTGTCCTCTGGTAGTTTTGAAATATGAGTTGGTTGGGGGGCTTGGGGGGGTGGGTGGATAAAAACTTTGCATGAGGAATAAGATGACCCGAGGGAAATTCCTTGGGGAAAAGGCTGCCTGGATAGGCATATGTCAGGGATGGTTTGTGTGAACCTTCAGGCAATAGGCATGATGATGGGCACCTGGGAGCTGGTGGAGTTTGGAGAAAGGATTTAAAGGCTGTTTTTTAAAATTATGTAATGCTTCGAAGCCCATATCTGGGGCATTTGATTTAGAGGACCTCTGGTAAAAAATAGATCCTGCTTTGTGTGTTGTAGTTGTTGTTTTGTGTACCATAGAGTTCGAACCAATCCATAGCTGACCCTCTAGTGGGTTTTCAGAGGCAGTTAATCACCTGGGAGAAGATTGCCCATCCTTCTCCCATGGAGCAGCTGGTTGCCTCAAACCACGTGCCTTTGTAGTTTCAGGGAAGCTTCTTGCCACTAGTGTGCAGATTGAAATAGCTTTGATTGAGATCCAGTCTTGGATTGAGTGAAGGGGTGATAATCCAATCTGTAGTTGATGGTTGGGTGCACAACCAGCAAAGGACTACTGTAGGTGTGCTTGGAAGAGCAGTGAGGCAAAGCTATTAATTATAGAGAGAATAGGCTCAGAGAGGATTTTAGTCATCATTTAGGGAAAAGATGATGAGGAGTGGAATTCTCATATGTAGAGAAGGAAGAATAGGCAAAAAGGATAGAGAGATATTTGGTCATGGAGTAAAATCTTGTAGGGACTGATCTACAGTATGTAGAGGGTTCATAGAGTTGTGAGGGCCAGTTAGTAATGAAAAGGGGAAAAGAGAGGCTGAGGAGGCTTATAAGGATTGGACTGTGCTGGCGTCGGCTTCACCAAGTGGAGGTAACTCGAATATCTTCACTTTGGTGGGTCCAGTAAAAACAGAGTGCTAAGTGAGAGATGTTGTGTTTGTTTGTTCTTTTAATTGTGACACTTGGTACCAAGTAGAGTGTCCTTTGAGTTTTGCTGTGGTAAGGATTTTAGTGAAAGATCCAGAGCATTTGGGCTGTAGTGATGTTGAAGACTTGGGTGTGGAGAGGTAATCAGTATTTGCTAAAGATGTGGTATATTTGCGAGAAGGTGTCTATAAATACTAAGTGGTATTTTTTATGGGAGCATATGGCTGAAATCAATTTGCAGATCACAAGTAGGTAATATTCCTGTTGCTTGATGAGTGGGGAAAGGAGGAGGTCGAATGTTGGAGGTGGGGGTTTGAGCGTTGACAGATGGAACAGGTCTATGAGATATCCTGCAAGATTGCGTGTCTGAGGTTGTTAGGTGGAGATCGGAGTTTAGAAATGCATGAAGAGTTATTTTATTGAGGTGGAATATATTATGGAGGTACTGTAAGATTTTGGAGGCCAGATCTGGTGGGAGCAGTAATTTAGTGTTATGGAGATTCCATTTATTTAGTGGAGTAGTGGCCTGAGCTATGAACAGGAACTCCACTATGGGTTTTCCAAGGGCTACTTCCCTTGCTAATGAGTCTACGGCACTATTGGAGTATGAGATGTAGTCCTTATTGGTTTGTCCCCTGCAGTGAATTACTGCCACTTGATGGGGCAAGAGGGTGACTTCTAAAAGTTTTTGAATGAATGAAACATTGATGATGGGAGTTCCTTTTTTGGGTAAGGAACCTTATTTTCCTCCATGTGAGGATATTGGAGTGAAGTATGTTTTAGACATATGTCTAGTCAGTACATTACCTTTGGCTAGAGTGAGTTCTTAGTTAAAGTGATGAGTTCTGCCTGCTGGGAAATGGTTTTGGAGGGACTTGGGCTGCTTGAATGAGTCTGCGGGGGAAGAGTTTGTTTAGAACCAGGTCATGAAACCTTTCAATAACCACATGCCCTCTTGGAACTAAAAGTTGGTTTTTTGGTGGGGTTTTATTTGTTTGTTTTAAGTTTTGTTTTTGTGTTTTTTTGTTTGTTGTTTGGTTTTTGGTGTTTGTTTGTTTGTTTGTTTGTTTTTTACAGGAACTCCTGTCAATGAGCTAGTCTGGAGCATCTGCTATGTATTTGTCAATAATATGAGAGAAGGGATGGACTGAGGACTTCTGTGAACAAGTGAGGAGTAGCAGAGGAGGCCTCAGTGAGGAGAAGAAAAGTAGCTAGGTTTAGGGAAGTGGATTGTTGGCATTTTATAGCCAGGTCAAGTAGGTATGAGTGTAGGAGTTGGAAGTGAGAGAGAGGTGGAGGGAGGGGGAGAGAGAGAAATAGAGAGAGAAAGAGATAGAGAGAAGTCAGATGACCAGTAGTCAGAAGACTTGAAGGGAGTTAGTAGTGATTAGCCTTGAGTGGTTGATAGAGAGTTATTTTGTTGGCTTCAGGGATTAAGACTGCTACTATAGCCAGGATTTGTAAACAATGAGGCCATTCTAGGAAGTTTTGGTTTAATTATTTGGATAAATGAGCAATGGGATGAAAAGTGTCTCCTGCTTTTTGACAAAGGACTTCAAGGGCCTGTCCTTTGTTTGAGTATAGGAAAAGGAGGAAGGGCTTGTTAGGGTTTGAGTGATATAAACTGGAGACTTTGCAAAGAGAATTTTTAATTTGTTTATGGCTGTTAAGAAAAATGAGGGAGGCAAGGTTTCCTTTAACAGCTTTATAAAGCTGTTTGGCAATGAGAGAAAAATAAGAATCCAAATTCTAAAGTAACTAAAAAGACCTAGAAGGAAAAAAATTCTTTTTTAGTTGTAGGGAGTAGAGCTTGCAACAGGGCACTAATCTCCCCTTGTGGGGGGATGTATTGGGAAAGGGGAGTGAGGAGGAGATTGATATCTGTGGGTGAAACTGATTGAGATTTTTCTTTGGATACTCTGTAATCCCAGGAAGCAAGAACATTTAACAGTGTGATATTATCAGCCTGGCATGTGGTTTCAGGGGCACTGCACAAAAGGAGAACATCTACATATTGAATAGTATGACTGAGGACTAGGTTTAGAGGGAGA
The DNA here is from genome assembly GCF_000299155.1 of Elephantulus edwardii. Taxonomy (NCBI): domain Eukaryota; kingdom Metazoa; phylum Chordata; class Mammalia; order Macroscelidea; family Macroscelididae; genus Elephantulus; species Elephantulus edwardii. Next base: position 4,765,802 of record NW_006399929.1, on the reverse strand, counting down.
AGATCTTGTTGTAAGGACTGGCTAAAGTAATAGGGACTGTCCCAGAGACCTTGGGATGGGACTACCCATGCCACTTGGGTGTGTGTGTGTGTGTGTGTGTCTGTGTCAGTGTCTGTGTCTGTGTCTGTCTGTCCATCTCAGGGTCTATCCAGATGAATGTAAACAAGGGCTGTGAGGAAGGGTGGAGAGGTATTATTTAAAAAAAAAAATCCTCAAGATCAAGGACTGTGAAAGGGAAGTTAAAGGAAGGATTTGTGACAGAAAGGATAAGGTTGAAAGACTAGTGGATGAGTGGGGGGATAATGGCTGCATTGATTTTGTGGAGATCCTGGACCAGATGATGCTGACCATTAGGGTTTTTATTCCTGGTATGAGAGAGTTATGGGAGGAGTGTATGGGAGTTAATAGGTGGAATTTAAAGAAATGGTAGATTACTTCTTTTAGTCCTTTGAGAGTTTCTGGTTTCAAAGTGTATCATGCAGAGGTAATGGAGGTATAGGGATTTTTTTAGTAAAACAGAACCTGAGGGGTGGTGGGAGGCTATCTGTGGTTTGGAGCTTTCCCAAACAATAGGGTTGATACTCTGGTGATCAGGGGTTAAGGTGGGGACTTTTCTCCAGTAAGTATGGGTCAATGGGTCTATTTCAGATGCTGAGAAAGTGGGGAAATGGAGGGAAGTGCCCATTTGTAGGGAAAATCTCAACCTAAAAGGGTGACTGGGCATTGAGGCATAATGAGAAAACAATGGGTGACTGAGAGAGTCCTAAATTCTGAAATGACTGGGGATGGTAATGTAGCGGTAAATTATGGTTCCTAATATCCACATCATGGGATTGTTCTCTTTTAGGGAAGGCTATGACATTCTGTGAGAAGGGAGAAAGTTGTTCCTGTATCAACCACGAAAGTATATGGTTTTCCAGCCACCATTCCCATTACCCTAGGTGCCTTTGTGTCATTATTGGAAGCAAGGGAACCTGGACCTCTTCATTCCAACATTTGGGGTGATGGGGGTTCCGGTCTGGATTACTGCTGTGCCAAAGCTCAGGGTGTCTTGGCTTGGGGACAATCCATCTTCCAGTCACCCCATTGGCCACAGGCAGGCAAGGTATGGAAGAAGCCTATGGGTTAGGGCAACTTGAGCCCAATGTCCAGGATTGCTACACTGAAAGCAAGGCCCCAGGGAAGTGCCATTTATCTGTGCCAGGAGAGTGTTATTTAGCTGAACCATAGGGACCTAGTTTGGTGCTTGATTAATGTTAGGATTATGAAGGGCCAAAGTCAGAAGTTGGTGTTTGGCTTTCATATGTTTCTCCCTTTCTCATTTGGCTTCTTAATTTCTATTGTTAAACACATTAAATACTGCATTAAGCAGTTCCTGTTGGGACATCTGGGGACCCTGGTCTACTTTTTGGATGTTTTATTTTCTAATTATGGGGCCTAATTGCCATATGAATTGTACATCAAGGAAAAGAAGGACTTTGGGATTTGTGAGATCTATGTTGGTATATTTGATGATCGCTTCCATTAATCAGGATAAAAAGAGGGCTCTCAGAAAAGGACAGAGGCAGTGTTTTAGTTGCAGGGAGGAGATTTTTTGTTAGATTTTCTTTTGTTTGAGAGGTTAGTCATGAGGAGCTGAAAGGCTGAGCAGGCTGAGCAGAGAGAGCTGTGAGAGCAGAGGATGAAGAATGCTTGAACATAGATGTCTAACCATTTGCCATTTCAGTGAAGGAAATCGTCCATGTCCTGGAGGATGGGTGGATCCAATGTGCCAAATTCAGCCTAGGAATAGTGCCATTCAGAGAGTAATGCAGCCAAATTTGATCACACACAGAGACAAGTTTTTTTCTCTTTAAATAGGTGTAAGGCTGAGGGTACACAAGTTTTTTAGAAGGCAGAACAAAGGACTATCCTCTGGAACAGAGAGTTTGGCTCCCACATGGAGGTAAAACAGAACATGGGCTTTTAGAATCTGACAGTGGATGTCTCTGCTTCACAGAAAATGAATTAGCCACTCTGACAGCTGAGAAAATGTCCTCTTGTCAGGTTCAGAAGGGAGTCCCAGAGACCCAAGAGGAGGGAGAGGGATAACAGAGAAATGTGAGTGTTCAGTCCCTGGGCACCTCAGGAAGTGACATTGGACTCCTACCTCAATCAGAAGGATAGCCTTGGCAAATTGAGAGATGAGGCCACTGTTGGATGCTGCTGCATTCAAATGACAAAGGCCCTTTGACCTTTGGAACCAGAAGGAAAATTGGGACTAGAGAAAGAGAAGATATAGGGAGAAGCTTGTTCTATTTTGGAGGGTACAAGTCAGACCAATAAAGAGCCCAAGCAGGCTCTCTCATCACTCACTTTAGCCATAGGCTGCAAAAGCTGCAGCTTAAGTAAGCAGGTAAGCTTCTAGTCCTGGAACTGCTGCCGTTGAGCTGTTAGTGAGCTTGACAGGTAGATTTGCTCTCTGGGTTGGCCAGTTGTGAAGAAACAGATAGGAAGTTTCAGCCTATAGCTGGGTGTTCTTGCTGCTCAGGGAACCATATGTTAGATAGAAAAAAGAGTTGACAGGAAGAAAGAAGCTGGTCCCAAGAAACTAACAGGCCTTTAATTGCATGATCTGAGAGGGACATCAAGTGACCACACAGGAAAAAGGTCAAAATAGTGCCAGGGAAGACAAGTAGAGTTTATTTTTATAGAAGGTTTTAGGGATGACTAGGGAAGATGGAATCATAATTTCTTGTGATCCACACAGTCAAATGCCTTTTTATAGTCAATGAAATACAGGTAGATATTCCTCTGCCAAGATTCATCTGACATTGGCAATAATGTCGTTACTGCCAAAACCTCTCCTAAACCTAGCTTGTATTCCTGGTAGTTCTCTGATGTGGTCAAATTGTGGTTAACCTTGAGGAGAATGGGAAAACCAATACACTTGTGGTTTTGCAAACCTATACTTGGACTAAGTATACTTGCCAGGAGGCAGTCGTCAGAACAAAGCAAGGAAACACTGCATGGTTCAAAATTGGGAAAGGCGTACAACAGGGATGTGTCCTATCTCCATACCTTTTCAACCTGTATGCAGAACAAATTATTCAGGAGTCTGGGCTCTATGAGGAGAAATGTGGGGTCAAGATTGGTGGAAGATCTATCAACAATTTGAGATACACAGATGACACAACCCCCCTGCTTGCTGAAACTGAGGAAGACCTGAAGCGCTTGCTGCAGAGGGTCAAGGACTACAGCCTTCAAAATGGATTGAGGATCAATGTCAAGAAGACAAAGATTCTCACCACTGGACCAATTGGCAGCATCAGGATGGATGGTGAAGAGATTGAGATTGTTCATAGCTACAGTTTGCTTGGCTCCATGTCAACACTCTTGGCACCAGTAGCCAGGAAATAAAAAAAAAACGTATTGTGATGGGAAAGTCTGCTGTTAGGGACCTCTCCAAAGTACTGAAGAGCAATGGTGTCTCTCTGGAGACCAAGGTGCACATCTGATACAGGCCATGGTTTTCGCAATCCCCTGTTATGCATCAGAGAGTTGGACAGTAACTAAGGAGGATAGAAGGAGAATTGATGCCTTTGAGCTGTGGTGCTGGAGAAGAGTATTGAGTGTACCATGGACTGCTAGGAAAACAAACAGATTCACCCTGGAGAGGGTTAAACCAGGCTGCTTCTTGGAGGCAAGGATTCTGAGGCTCCATCTAACATATTTTGGACATGTTGTAAGGAGAGACTGGTCCTTGGAGAGGGACATCATGCATGCTGGGTGGAGGGAAAGTGCAGGAGGGGAAGGCCCTCTATGAGGTGGATTGATTTAGTGACTGGGGTAATTAGGATGGGTGTATTGGAGTCAGTGCAATAGGCATAGGACAGAGTGAAGTTTAGGGCTGTTGTACATAAGGCCTCTTTGGGTTGCAAGTGACTCTACGGCACATAACAACAACAACATACTTGGACCAGGAATCAGTCCTCAGAACAAAGCAGGGAAACACTGCATGGTTCAATATTAGGAAAGGACTACATCAGGAATGCATCTAGTCTTTATACCTTTTCAATCTATATGCAGAACAGATTATTCTCAAGGAGGAAAGCTCCTTCCGGTTTGGAGGAGGACTCATCAACAACCTGCGATATGGAGATTACACAACCTTGCTTACTTAAAGTGAGAAGACTTGAAGCGCTTGCTACAGAAGATTAAGGAATCTTCTGACATCAATAATAATATTCCTCATTCTATAGCCTTCTCTTATCCAGCTTCAATATCTAACAGTTGTCTGTTGATAAATTATTTCAGCCATTTGTTTAATAGTGATAATAACTATACAGCAATATCTGCCTATTGTTTAAGAAGTATGAGTGCTTTTCTATGAAAGCACTAGCTTTCTACAAAATATTACTTCCAATATATAATGCATAAAAGTGTTAACTAAATATTATATATTATATATGACTCTGCTAACTTCAAGCGAAGCAATTTAAATCCACCAGTAGATCTGAAGAAGAGAGAACAGCAGTCTCATCCTAGGAAACCCATGGAGTGTTGCTTTGAGTTGGAATTGATTAAACAACAGTGGATATTTTCACAAATGGTACACAGCAAATCTTATATGTAAATCATGCAACTTCTTAGCTATATTTTATATTTAATTGTGTGGAAATGTTGTCCACGGCTAGGAATTCTCAGTATGAATAATTATTGATATTTCACTCTTGTCAGATGTGGGTTGTTTTTTTTAAAAAAACCTTTTAATTTCAAAAAATAGTTTTCTCTGTTCATATAGTATAAAAACCAACTCAAGGTGGATCATGGACCTAGGACTAAAACCAAGGACTATAAAATTCATTACAGAAAAGCTAGGAACAAC
>NW_006399929.1:4749804-4760835 GCF_000299155.1 Elephantulus edwardii | reverse complement strand
TTAATTTCCATTTGTATCACCTTCTAGATAATTGTTGTTGTTGTTTTAATGTGTCGTTGAGTTGTTTGTGATAATTAGCAGATATAATATTAAGATTGATAACTGTTTCATCTCCCTTCAACTTGACAGTCAACTGTTATTCAAATTCTGCTCACTGTCCTTCAACATATTCTCAATCTTGAACAGCTCTTACAGTGACAGTATTTTCAATTTTCAAGTTAAGTAATGTTAAGAATATAGAACAATTTTGCTTATGATAATTTTGTATAAAAGAGTTATATAATAATGTAACAACTATAATGAGTGTATTTTAATAATGGTTGGTAAGTTGCAATGTGATTATGAACAGCAGTAAGCCATTTAGGTAATTTTATTAAAACATTTTAGACTTATTCATTTGTAGTATATCCTAAAATGCAAAGATTGTGCTTCTATGAGTTAAAGTTTAAAATCATCAAGTCTATTTCAGTGTGACTTTTTAATTAATTAAAGACTCATCCATTTGAGAATTGTATCGAAAACATTTTACTCATTATACAGAAAGGCTCATAAATAGAATACTTTAAGCACAAATGAATCTTCACTGAAGGCAGAGAATGCCAGTAAGATATGTACTTTTATTTTATTGATTGTGCAAAGCAAGTGTATATATCATAATAAATTATCACTAGCATGGAAAAGAATAAGAAATCCAAAACACTGACATCCAAAACCAGTGCATGTTCTTTGAATAGAGGAGATATCAAATAGTTTAAAATCAGGAAAGTTTGCATCATTTTCTAAGCCTTTCCATGCATATGCTAAGTAAATCATCTGAGGAGCTAGATTACATGTGTGGTATCAGAATTAGAGGAAGACATATCAAATAACATGAATTACACAGATGACGCAACCTTGTTTTTAGAAAGTGAAGAGGACTTGAATTACTTCTTAAAGAAAATCAACTACTACAACCTTAAGTATGGATTATAACTCCACAGCAAGAAAACAAAAATCCTCATAACTGAACCAATAGGCAACATCATAATATTGACATTTCATTTCACTCAGATTCACAATCAATACTCAGCAGTTAGAAATCAAAAGACTCTGTATTGGAAAAATCAAGGAATTCTTACTAACGAGCAAGGATCTCAGCTTTGAAGACCAAGGTGCTCATGTCCTAAACCATGGTATTTTCAAGTACTTTAAATCATGTGAAAGTCTGTCAATGACTTGCAACAAGGAACAACTGATACCTTGAATTATAGTGTTGGTAGAGTATTGAACAAATCAAAGACTGTCAAAAGACTAAACAATTCAGTCTTGGAGAAAGTGTAACTAGGGTGATCCTTATTCCTAAGAATAGAGCCAGTCTTTGGAAAAAGACATTGCTGTTGGAAATGCAGTGTCAACAAGTGAAGAGATGACCCTCAGTAAAATAGATTGGCATAATCTCTTAGGCAATGAGTTTAAGAATACAGTGGAGATGGCGGTAGTATGCGATAGGGCAGGATTTGCCATCAGGTTGCTATGAACACCAAACAACATCAAGAGGTTTGCTCAGAGTTAGAATTGACTCAGTGCCAAGTTTCTTAAGACAGAAAAGATTTACTGTCATAGAAAAAAATTTTTAATATATTAATAAATCACTGCACTACCTACTGTTTATGCATTTTTCCTAACATCCCTTTAATAATACATGTTTTAGCATAAATGCTTTCAAATTATAAAAGTAAGCTTTTCTCGCCCTAAGGTAAGATGCCGTGCAGGAATCCCAAAGGTTAGAGGCTTAAATCCACCAGCTGCTTCACAGTAGAAGGATGAATCATCATCTGTGGAATTTACTACCTCTGAAAACCTGCTAGCGGATCAGCTATGAGTTGCTTACAACTGAAGGGAATGCAACTACACTGATTTACCTATAGTGGGACTCAGGTGACCCAGTGGTAATGATTTATGCTGTCAACCCAGAAGCATATGTTTCGAATCTACCACCAGTTTCTCCCCAAGAGAAAGATGAACAATAAGCTTCCACACAATGTACAGCCTCTGGAAACCCACCTGATGACCGACTATGAGTCAGTTCAATTCGATGGCACAAAATAACAACAACAAATTTTACTTACATGATTTGTTTTAATTTCTACTTTTCCTCAGTCAATAATTCTGTTTTAAGTCACTAAGAGGAGAAATATTGAATATAGTTGGTAGAACTGCTTTTAATTGCAACAATGAATATAATTTTATACTAAGTAATAGCTAAATAAGAACAAATTTGAATTCTAAATTAGTGTAACATTTCAGATAAGTGTTTTTAAGCAAGAAAATATTTTTGAGTGAAATTATAGGGAGATATGAAAGTTCTATGTGAAACAGATACTAGAGAGCTGTGTATAACTCCCTCTCCAGATCTCCATGCTTTTCTTCCTTATACATCTTAAGACACCTCTAAAGAACACTGGCGTGATGAGAAAATCATCTTTTACCTTTGGGAAAAGAGCATGAAGATGTGTGTACTAATAGATACACATTCAGAGATAAATAAATGCATAAGACAAATGCTGATTGCAAAGTAGATATACATACAATCCAAAAACTGTAACTGTTTTATAGATACAGATCTGTTCCCAAAGGAGATTCCATTCTGTTAGCTGTGATATGCCAACTGTACCATGTTAATGGTTTTGAAAATCTTACTTCATAAAGCCCATTTCTAATTAAGTCCACATTATGGTTTACATGTTACATATGAATCATTTCTGTGCTACATTTATTTTCCAATTGAGTTTAATGTGCTACAACATGATAATAGGTTTTCACTGTCTCTGGTATAAATTGTTATCCCATGAAGATGCTTGTGAGTACAATTTTCTTCGTTCTTAGAGTAGCTGTACTAAAAAGCAATAAAAACATTATATTCTTAAGCTAATGTGGGAAAGGGAGTTCTGTTGGCATAGTGGTAAGAAGCTGTACTGCAATCTCAAAGGCTAATGGTTCGAATTCACCAGTTGTTCCATGGAGGAAGGAGAGGCAACCTCCTCTCGTGCGATTAAACTGCCTCTGAATAACTACTAGAAGGTCAGCTATGGGTCGGTTCTGATTGGACTGCACACAACAGTAACAATGTGGGTAAAGAATGTACGCAATGAAAGAATATTTTTGAGCAAACCTCCCCAGTACCTTTTCTAAAACTTAAAATCGTGTTATAACTTAAATTTTGAATCATTTAGCTTGTGGAACGCTGAAGTCTGTAGTGGAGTGGAGCCATGACCTCATTTGATTCTATCATGAGTTTGAGTTCTATCTGACCAGTAAACCAGTCATGTAGAGTTGCCCTCAAGAAGAATGCCATTAAAAGTGAATTACAACTGTCAGGCCAGACTAGGGAAGGGCAGTGTGCTCCCTACATTGCTCTGAGAACGAGGGAAATTACCTAAGCAAGTTCTTTCTGATTTCTGCAAATCAAAGAACTACTATGTAGTTGTTATTGTTGTTACTGCTATGTGCTGTCAACTAGCAACCCTATGCACTAGAACTCAGAACCCTGCCCTTTTCTGAGCCAAGCTGTCTCTGACCCACCTGTCCCATTTTACCCCAGTCACTGTGTTAATCCATGACATCCAGGGTTTTCCTCTCCTGTGCTGTCCCTCTACTCTTCTAAGCATGATGTATTATTTCTCTAAGGACTGGTCTCTCCTGGAAACATGTCCAAATATGTGAGATGAAACTTCAAAATCTCTGCCTCCACAGAGCAACTTGATTTCCCCCCTCTCCAGGACAAACCTGTTTGTCTTCTTGGCAGTTCATGGAACATTTGATACTATTCTCCAGCACTACAACTCAAAGACACCTATTCTTCTGTCTTCCTTACTCATTTTTCTCTGATACATAGAAAATTATTACAAAGATCATGGCCTGGATTAAGGACACCTTAGTCTCTAGATTGACATCATTGCTCTTCAGCACTCTGGAGAAGTCCCTGACAGCAGCTTTCCCCACAGCAATTTGTTTTTTTATTTCCTGACTGCTGGTGGTGCCAACAGTATTGATTATGGAACCAAACAAGCTGAAATTGTTAACCATCTCAATTTCATCTCCATTTACCATGGTGTTGCCAGTTGGCCCAGTGGTGTTTTCATGTTGTTGAGCTTCAATTCATATTGAAGACTGTATTGCAGTCCTTGATCTTCTGCAGTAAATGCTTCAAGTCCTCCTCAGTTTCATCAAGCAAGGTTATGACATCTGTATTCCTCCTCCAATTTTGATGTCATATTCCTCCTCATATAGTTCAGCCTCTTGAATGATCTGTTCCATATACATTGAGGGATTGTATAACAATGAAAGAATTTTTCTTTTACTTTTCAAAGAGAAGAGGGAACTGGGGTGGGTGGGAGGTTGGGCAGGGAGAAAATTGTGACAATGAATGAATGAATGAAAATCCAAAGTCTCTGTAAACTTTCATTAAAATTAATTTAAAAAAGAATTTTTTTAAAAAAGAAGTAGATATAGAATCAAGGGGAGACTTATAAGATGTATCTTTTAAGTAAAACAAAATGTGTCTTCAATGCATACAGAATGAGCTTGTTAGTATTAAAAAAACAAAAAAACAAAACCCTCCCTTTAAAAAGAAATAGAGACAGAACAGAATGTATCCCTGACACACTCCTCTCTTGGCTTTGAACCATGTAATGTTTCCTTGCTCTGTTCTGAGAACTGCTTCCTGGTCCAAGTGGAAGGTTCCCTTCAGCACAGTCAGTTCTTCTGGGATCCCCATTCTTCTCATGATTGGCACAATTTGTTGTGATCCATAGAGTCAAATGTCTTTGCATAGTCCATGAAACATAAATAGACTTTCCTTTGGTACTCTCTGTTTTTAGCCACAGTTCTTCTGACGTTGACTATGATGTTCCTAGTTGCACAGCCTCTTCTAAACATGGTTTATTTTTCTGGTATTTCCCTGTCCGTGTAGTGCTTCTGTTGTAGGGTTTTTTTTAAATAATATTCATTATTTTTCTTGTGTGTGATATCAGTGATATTGTTTAATAATTCGCACATTCTGTTGGATCTCCTTGTTTTGGAATGGGAACAAATATGAATCTCTTCCAGTCAGTTGTCCAGATTGTTGTCCTCCAGATTTTTTGGTACTACCTGGTGAGCATGTCCAGGGAAGCATCTGTGTGTGGAATATATCAATTGCTATTTCTTTAATTCCTGGGTCCTTGTTGTTTGACAATTCCTTCAGAGCAGTTTAAACTTTCTCCTCCATCACCATTGCCTCTTGATCATATTTTGTTTCATGATATTCTCCTGTGTCAGCCCATTTGGGTACAGTGACTCTGTTTACTATTCCCCATCTTCTTTTGATACATCCTGCATTATTGAATATTATACCCATTGTATCTTTAAGTATTGCAACTTGAGGCTTGAACTTGTTCTTTAGTTCCTTCAGCTTAAGAAGTGCTGAATAAGTTTGTCCCTTTTGGTTTTCTGACTCTGGCTCTTTGCATATTCCATTATAATACTTTGCTTTATCTCCTGAGCTGCCCTTTGAAATCTTCTGTCCAGCTCCTTAACTTCATGATAATTTTCCCCTTTGCTTTGGATTCTTGGAGCTCTATCGCAATATTCAGTCTCTTCTGACATCCATCTGCCTTTACTTGCTCCTCTGTCTTTATAACGACCTTCTTTGTGGATGATATTTTTTAAATTTTGTTATTTACAAAATTTGAATGCATTGTTTTTCACAAAAGATCCTTCCCATTTCCTTACGCCACCCCAGAGCTCATCTTGTCTTTGTTCATTTGTATCCTCAAACCTGTTCTTGAGATGCTTTTTAAATTCAGCTGTGATAGACTGAAGGTTAAAGTTTGGCTCTTATGGATTTTATTTCATTTTATTTAGCTTCAGTGTGAACTTGCATGTGAATAGTTGATGATCTGTTTACAATCAGCAGCTGGCCTAGTTTTCAAAGCTGATAGTGAACTTTTCCATTGATTCTTTTCAGATATAATCAATCTGATTCCTGTGTAGACCATCAGGTGAGGTCCATGTGTCACCATTTGTGTTTCTTAGAAATGTTATTTGCAAAAAAAAGAAAGAAAGAAATGTTATTTGCCATGAATAATGAATAAATACTTGATTGTACAAAATTCTATGATTCTATTACCAGCCTTGTTCCTATCACTAAGTCCATGTTTCAAAACAAAGGAAGGATCAGTGGATCCTTCTTCCTTGTTTCCAACTTTTGCATTCCAGTTACTCACTATTATTAATGCATCTTGGTTGCATATTTGATTGATTTCCAACTGCAAATGTTGGAGGAAATTTTCCATTTCCTCCTTTTTGGCTCTGGCTGTTGGTGTAACAGGAGCTCTGATGGCCTCGTGGTAAGTAGCTACACTGCAATCCCCCAAACAAGCAGTTCTAGGCCACCAGCTGCTCTGCAGGAGAAGGATGGGCAATCTCCTCCCATGTGATTAACTGCTTCTCAAAATCCAGAGCCTTTGCTATGGGTCAGTTCCAACTCTATGGTACACAACAACAACAGTGGTATTAACAGGTTTTCTTTGTATGCTTATGAATATTTTCTTGTAGCTCACCACATTGTATTTCAGGATAGATTCAGAAATTTCTTTTTACCTATGAATTTGACCATGTTTTTCTTACCTTTTCATTCCAGCATAGGAGGTCATAGGATTTTCTGATTAGAAATGTCTCATACCAATCCATCTCATTTCATTGATGTCTAGTATATCGATTTTATGCATTCCATTTCTTCCTTAACAATATCCAATTTTTCTACATTCACACTTCTCACATTGTATGTTCAATTACCAGTGTCTGCTTGCAACTATTCCTCCTCCTTTGTGTTTCCCAATACAAAGGCTCAGCCTCCAGTGCCATATTTGCTGGCCTACTCTAAGCATGCTTCACTGTACATAGGGTTCTCAAAAGGCCTATTATTTTAAAAGTGGATGATGCATCCTTCTTCCTGGTCTAGTGGTAAGAAACTGTGCTGCAGTCTTGAAAGCACCTGGTTCAAATTCTGTAGTTGCTCTACTGGAGAAGGATGGGAAATCTTTCTATCAATTAAAAGCCTCTGCAAACCCACTGGATAGTCAGCTATGTCTCAGTTCTGACTCATGGTGTACAAGAAGGAGTTTGTCTTACTTTCGAAGTTTATAGCCTTAGATCCATATCTGAAAGACAAGCATTTTACCCAAAAGGTCCAATTAAAGACCCTTCCCCATTACTCAGCTAACAGATCCTGTGTTGTCCCCCATCCTTCAGCATGTGTGTCATGGTCCTATCCCCTACCAGCATCCCACTGCATTCCTTCACCTTGACATGTCAACACCCCACTCAAGTGCACGTAATTAATTGGTAGGAACCTCAGGTGTGACACTGTAAATGTTTTAATCTGTATTTGCAACATATCCCAATCATTATCTTGTTTCCACTTCTGTAGTAATAACTGCAACAGTGATGGATTGTAACTGCCACAAGTTATGATCTTGTGATGATTTTCTTAGTCTCCAAGTCTTATAAATGAAAGCTGTGGCCATGATTCAAAAAAATACTTTCAACACTATGGTGATGACTTTTCTCATTCTGGAATGATTTATCTGTCTTTGTCTTGTTTATGTTTTAATAAAAGGGTCTCTACAGAACATGTTTGAAGCTAAATTGTCTTCTCCCTAGAAATAAATGGACAGGAAATAAATTATTTATCAATGTAAAATTAAGCTAGAACAGTTTAACAATAGCATTACTATTGAAATATAGCTCGTGTCCCTGTACAGAAGAATAACCGAGAGTTAATAGTGACAATATGGCCAAGGATTGTTTATTAATGTCCCATCAATTTTGGGAATAGACAGTTTTGCAAAGATAAATTTGTTGAAAGTTTATTCAAATTTATAACTATTCATTGAAAGTTAAATACAGCATATTTAGCAAGCTAAAAATGTTGTATTTATAATGTCATTGTGTATGTTCCTTTTTTAGATACTTGCTCATTATATTTGACAAACTTTATATTAAATACTAACTATTTGGATATTTATGTGCTGTTTATATTTATCTGAAAATTGCAATTATTCAGAATAAAAGATGAAAGTTTTTTCCTCTTCTTAACTATGCTCCTAATTTGGAAAGGAGAAAAAATATAATCACTAAATTGTGATCAGTCATAACAATATTAGGAAATATAAAATTGACAATTTATCTCATTTAGAATGTGGCAACAGACCTCTCTTCCTGCTCATCAATGATATAATAAAAAGAATTCACAATAAATTTATCTTAATTCAATTCAGGGTTAAGAAAAAAGTATACCTTATATTAAACCTTATATAGGGAAACAGAAGACCCATAAAATCGTACATTAATCATATACATTCCGGCAGATACCAAATCACCCTTCAGAAAACAAAAATTTTTAAAATATTTCTGAGCTATTATTCATAAGGTGAAAGTATTTTATTAACATATGAATTCTGAGCAATGAGATAAACACTTCTAGTTTAAAAGTGTATACAATAATAGCATTTTGATGATCATGAATTATATATGATTATATTTTCTTGGATATTGTCTGAGGACCAATTTCATGTATGATTGATTTTCAAAATGTGTTAAGCAGAATATATTTTCAAGGTCCATTTATTCAACACGAGGTTAAAGTCACATAAAATAGAAAGAATTTCTTTAAATATAAAGACAGAATAGTCTCTTGAAATACTGGAATTCATATGGATTACTATAGTAGAGGTTTTTATAGTGATAAAATATTTTTTATAATCCCTTTCTACAGACTCAAATACATATGTTAAAACACCATATTCTTTAATGTAGTTATTCAATTAATTTTCTCAACCTATATTCAACAGACAAAATTTTCCCCTGAAATTTTTGGTACTGAGTGAAGATATCAAGGCTTCTGCTTATTCACTTATTTGTTAATTTCTTCATTCATTTATACAACTAGTTTTTAAAATAAGTTGCTAATTAAGAACTCAGGGAGCCCTTCTGGTTTAGTGACAAAGAGCTGCTCTGTCAACCAAAAGGCAAGTGGTTACAATCTACCAGTTGCTGATAGAAGAAGAACAATGACTTCCTATAGCAAATTCTATGGGCCATTTACAGCCTCGAAAAACATAGTGGAGGGTCAGCTATATGAGTTGGTTCCTGCTTGATGGCACATAACAACAATTATTAAGAATTTATCATATGTCACACACTACAAAAGGCACTAACAACAAATGAACACATGTATGCACACTGATACAATCACAGAACTTTTCATTACATAAGGAATTTGCAAATATAGGAGGAAAATAAGTGGATTTAATATATTTCATGGAGCTTTGTAGGTAGTTCTCTCTTCTCTCTCTCTTTCTCTCTCTCAGATCAAATCTATTTATTCAGAGGTTTTAGGGTAAGAGCAAAAGAAGCAGGGAAAATGAGATTCAGCAATTGCGGTGTGGCAGGATTTCCCACATTTAGACTTCGGAAATGTTAAAATACTTAAATGGGCCTAGATGGCAACCTTTATGAAAGCAGCAGCTTACCAAGTTTTAAACCCAAACTGCAGCTGGTGAGTTTGACACACACTTTTGATTAGTAGCTGATATTTAAACTTCGAAAAATAATGGCTTCTTTAAGGCATAGCAGCAGAAACCTGGCACAACCTGCTGAACATGTCCAGGGCAGTAACTGTTGGTTGAAATATGTCCATTGTTATGCCCTCAATTCCAGGGCCTTGTTTTTTGCCAGTTCATTCAGAGAAGCTTGAACTTTCTACTTTATCACCATAGGCACTTGATAGTATGTTGTTTCATGAAATTCCTCTGTGTCAGTCAATTCCGTTTGGTACAGTCACTCTGTGAACTCCTTCCATTTTCTTTTGAGGCTTCCTGGGACATTCAACATTCTACCCACTGAATCTTTAAGTTATGTAACTCAAAGGTAAATTTGTTCTTCAGTTCCATCAGTTTAAGAAATGCTGAGAGTGTTCATCTCTTTTGATTTTCCAACTCCAGCTCCTTGTACATTTCATTATGATATTTTGCATTGTTTTCCAGTACTGCCCTTAGAAATATTCTGTTTAGCTCCTTAACATCTTGATTTATTCCCTTTGCTTTGGCTTCTCAGCATGCTAGTGCAATATTCAGAGTCTCTTTTAACATCCATTTTGGTCTTGTCTTCTTCCTATGTCTTCATAAATTACCCTTTGCATTCGTCATGGATTATATTCTTGATATCCTCCCACAGCTCATCTAGTCTTCACTCATTAGTATTCAAGGCCTCATATCTTTTCTTGAGATAGTCTTTAAATTCAGGAGGGATAGACTCAAGGGCAAACTTTGGTTCTTGTGGATTTGATTTTATTTTCTTTAGCTTCAGTTTGAACTTGCATACAAGTAGTCAATGACATTATCCACAATCAACACCTTGCCTAGTTTTCACAGCTGATATTGAGCTATTCCAACTATTTTTTGCCATATATATATAATCAATCTGATATCTGTGTAGGCTGTCAGATGAAGTCTATGTATGTAGTCATCATTTGTGTTTCTTATAAAAGGTATTTGTGATGATTAAATTATTGTTCAAAACTACTATTCTGTCTTCAGCCTCCTTTTTGTCATAAACTCTGTTTCCCAACTACTGATACTTCTTCTTTATTCTCAACTTGTGCATTTCAGTTACCCATTATTACCACCTGGTTAACTAACTGCAAGAAATCCATATTTGTTCCCATTCTAAATAAAGGTTACCTGACAGAGTGTGGAAGTTATTGAACAGTATCATTACTATTACAAGCAAGCTAGATCCTGCTAAAAATTATACCAAAAAAAACCCCAAACAAAACTGGAACAGCACATCAGCAGAACTTTCAGATGTGCAGGCGGCATTTAGAAAAAGCTGTGGCACTAGGGATATTATAGATGTTGTTTGTTGTTATGTGCCGTCGAGTCGCCTGCGACTCATAGCGACCCTATGTACAACAGCCCTAAACTCCGCTCTGTCCTGTGCCAATCGCAC
>NW_006399929.1:4726762-4746695 GCF_000299155.1 Elephantulus edwardii | reverse complement strand
TCATCAACAACCTCCGTTACGCAGATGACACAACCTTGATTGCTGAAACAGATGAAGACCCGAGGCATTTGCTGCAGAAGGTCAAGAGCTACAGCCTTCAATATAGATTGAAGCTCAATATCAAGAAAACAAAGATTCTCACCACTGGGATAATTGGCAGCATCATGAGTGAAGAGATTGAGACTGTTAACAGCTTAGTTTATTTGGCTCCACAATCATTGGGCAATGATTAAGGATGATAGAAGAATTATTGATGCCTTTGAGTTGTAGTTCTGAAAGAGTATTAAATATACCATGGACTGCTAAGAGAACAAACAGGTCTGTCCAGGAGCGGGTGAAACCAGGTTGTTCCCTGGAGGGAAGGATTTTGAAGCTTTGTCTGACATACTTTGGGCATGTTACTAGAAGGGGTCATCCTTAGAGAGGGACATCATGCTTGGAAGGGTGGAGAGACAGTACAAGAGAGGAAGACCCTGAATGAGATGGATTAACTAAGTGACTGGGGTAATAGGAATAGGTGTGTGAGAGACAATGAAGTTGTCTCAAGATAGAGCAGGATGTAAGGCTATTGTACACAGGGTTGCTGACATGCAAGCGAGTTGATGTCATGCAACAACAACAGCAGAAATGATGTTTTAAATTATGAAAAGAAAAACACAAATAAGTTAAATATTGTTGTTCTCTGCCAACTCACAGTTGGCTTGTAGTTTTCAGAGACTCTAAATCTCACATGGAGAGATTAACCATCTTTCTCCCGTGGAGTAGAAACCATCATCCTTTGGGTTGTAAATGTACCTCCTTACTGTTAAGCCTCCACAGCTCCCTTAAATTAAAAATAGCAGTAGTTCAACTAGAAAAAAAATTAAGTAACCTAAAATTATGTAAATGGGGTCACTAAGAAAAAGTAGGACATAAAATATGTGCAATATTATCTAATTTGATAAGGTTCTTTCCCCACATACCTCAAAAGTTCAACAAATCTTAAGAGCTCACATACACTCATAAATATTAAAGTATAAAAATAGTACAGTAGGCACTAGGAGTTCATTTGAATTCCACTAACTCCACAAAGGAAACAATCCCCATTAACAGCAACATCCACAATACAAAACTTATTCCTATAAATAGGTATTTATGTCCCCATATCCCTGCACTTACTATCAATTCTAACTCCAGCCATCCCTCTCAGGGCTCTTACTTCTATTACTAGGTCTGTTAATCCATTGCAAGGACACACAGAACTAACAGACTATACTCAAGGATGTGGGATTTATTAAGGGAGTTAACAGGTTATAATTCAGTTTGGAAACTGGATAAATGCTTCACTTAAGAAGGCTTCTCAAGAGTGCTCATAGACCTATTGACCTTCAGACTCACAACTTCAGGCCAGGACTGCAAAACTTACTTAATAAAACTTACTGCTTCTGCTACTGCTGCTTTCATCTATTTCTGATCTCACTAGCACAGGAATTTCTGCACCACAATGAACTTTCAATGAACTTTTTTCTTACTGTTAGTGAAATTCTTTTTTTCTTTTCTTTTCTGCTGCTAAACCAATGCAGACAGAGAGTGGGGTGGAGCTCCCCGATTAAAACAAGCTTGGAAGGAGGAGTGGCATCCCCTTCCATAATAGCTTGCCTCCGGAAACCCTATGAACCTGGAGAGAGGATGAGAGACACCAAAGCGTTGAGGACTCTGCTTCATAGGGTTGCTATGAGTCCCCAGTGACTCTAGGGCACTTAACAATAACAAACCTATTCATTTCAAAGCTGGTTGAATGGCAAGACTAACCAATCCCATTATTAGTGGTCTATACAATCTGTTTACATTTTCAGTTCAAAAGGTGCTATTCACCTACTCACAACATTACCATATTCTCCTCAGCTATGTGGTAAAATCTCCAGTCAATGGCTTGGAGAATAATTTTGCTTGCACCACAGAAGGAAACAACAAAAAGACACATCACAATATCATAATCAAATTACCCAAAGCTGATAATACTAAGAAATATTTAAAGTAACAAAAGAAAATTTAAAAACCAACACATTATAGGCAAGAAGAATGAAAGTAAATTTGTTTTCAGAAATAATACAAGTGAAACACATCGTACCCTTTTTAAAGTTGAGAAATGAAAACAAAGAACAGATGAGACTAATAGAACAAAAAGCTAAATGGAAGAGTTAATCCTAATCAGTAATATTTGCATTCAAAGTGGAAATTATTTGTTCACTGCATTTAGCAGTTATTGATTCTAAGACTGAACAAATAATTTAGATCTCACTATATGCTACCTGAGAAGTTCTGGTGACATAGCCCATGGGGAGCTTTGCTGCTAACCCATAGACTGCAAATCTCTAGTAGTTCAAATCCACCAGCAGCTCCATTGGTGAAAGATGGGCAATTTCTTTCCCTGTGATTTATAGCCTCAGAAAACGCATGTAGGGTCAGCATAAAACAGATTCCAACTTGATGGCCATGAGATTTGCTGCCTGAGGTAAAAGCACTTCACATATAAAGATATAATCAAGTAAGAGTAGCCACATGGGGAAAAGTGTTATAATAAATCTAGTCAGAAATGAGGCTCACAGCTTATTATAGACATGTCCAGCAGATGGTCAAATTCTTACGAGAGACAATAAGAACAAGTTGGCTGAGTAGGCTTAAACACCGGCTGTGTCCTGGCAGTAATAATAGAAGAACTCAACACAATTGAACATCTATTAATTCAAGCCATTGTCACTGGACTTACAATTTGTTCTGAATATTAAACTCAAATGAAACTCCTGTCCACCTACTTGATTCTGACTCATGATTACCCTCCACTGGGCTTCTGAAGTTCTAAGTCTTTACTTGAAGAGACTGCCCATCTTTCACCTAAAAATAGCTAGTGGATTTGAGAGCTTCCACCCTTCCCATTGGGAGATAGCTGAACAGTAAAAGGGATCCCGGCAAGGGGAAACACCCTTTAGGAATCTCTGTTGGCATTTTGTAGGCAGAATAAAGACGAGAATGTTAATGATCACCAAAGAAACTCTGTGCCAGACTCTATGGATACTGGGAAACAAATTTATTCCCAGTTTTATCTCTTGAATTAGGAGTTTTGGACTATGAATTTAGTAGATATGGAGAAATGAAACCAGAGAATACATGTACCAATAATTCAATAAATCACTAGGTCCCATTTGAAATCAGGTCTTCAATAACACTTGCCCTGTTTCCCACAAAGAAAAATTAAATCTGTTGTTCATTTTATGATATATTTCCAAACTAAAACATTAAACATATTACTAGCAAGTAGATATTTTTGGCCCTTTACCTTTGGTTCAGGGGAATTAGATGGGTGCATGACTATGATTTTGGTTTTGTACACCTCATACTAAAATCAATATACTAAATACCTTGAAGTATTAGAACCAATGATATTGTATTACTAGTTACATTTTACGTGGACAAAGGCATTTAATTTACTGCCTAATAATTTTAATAGGTGAAAAAATATAGCATTGAATAAATTTCTATTCTTTAACAAAGTATTAATAGAGAAAGACAAGTGAAAAAAAAACTGTATAAAAACATAGGAATGATAGAGTTAAAGAACTGATCTACAAACTTCCAGTACTGTACTTTACAGCCTAACATGAAGAGACTGAAGGAAGATCATCATTACATAAATTGTTATGCTTACATGGTAGAATTGGGCTGAAGAGAAGATAGATGGATGATATAGAAAGCAATACACAAATCTTGACCACTTCACCACAACTTTCTTCTTAATTGCCAAATATAATAGTTCTTGCAAATAAAGGTCCTTGAGGTAGACAATATTTTTTTTATTTTTTTGTATTATACTGGTTTATTTACAAAATTCAAATACATTGTTTTCCAGAACAGTTTCTTCCAATTTCCCTCACTCCCCCACCCATCAAATTGTACAACTCCATGATTAATCCTCCCCTCCCCCTGCACATCCTCATCTCTCTGCTTCCATACTCCCCTCGCCCTTGGATCCTTATTCTCATTCTACAATAATAGTTGTATACAATATTTGTCCTTGTGGGAGAGATAGACACCTTTTAAAGACAAGGTAATTTGTCTCTTAAATTGAACATTCTTACTTTACCCCAGGAAGCTCTGTGGTGTAGTCAATAACAAGTTATGCTGCTAACCTTCAAGGTTATATAATCTCCAAGTGGTTTGAATGCACCAGCGTCTCTACAAGAGAAAGATGGGCAGTCTCCTCCTGTTACAATTTAGCATCTAAAATCCAAGGGAAGCACAGCTATGAATAGGAACCGGCTCCTGGAGGGCAGTAAGTCTGAGTGTGCATGTAAGAGCTTTCAGCCAATTTTTAAAACAAGTCAAATTTTTAAAACATCTTCAACCTAGCAATATACAAAATGGAGCACTAATGGCAGGAAACTGTGCTGCAATCCCAAAAGCATGTAGCTCAAATCCACCAGCTGCTCCATGGGAGAAAGATGGCAATCTCTTCCCATGAGATTAACTGCCTCTGAAAACTCACAGGAGGGTAGCTGTGGGTCTGTTCTGACTTGAGGGTACACAACAACAACAACATATACATTACAATCAAATAATATTGTTAAGTGAGTAAATACTAATATATCTGTACATATACAAAAGCAAGTACAATTTACCTGCAATGTGTATATATGTATTACTGATAAAGGGTTTAAAAGAGCATTGACCATGAATTGAAAAAAAAAAAAAAAACAACCAAAACCCAAACACTGATAGTGAGTGGTTCCGAGTTAACAGCTCTTCTTCATCTTCAAAAGGTAGGCTCATAATAATGGGTGTGAGATGATGTGATTCAGCCTCCTATTTAAAAATGCATTTGGTCAGCAACATGGGGCTGGAATCCAGTTTGTAAGTCATCTGCAGCCACCAGATTTTACAGAGGTTATTTGCTCGTGAGGATTATGATGGAATGGTGACTCGTTAATGGATGTGAGATGATGTGATTCAGTCTCTTTTTTAACTAGGTCAAACCTTCTTCTAAGTGGCATAACACTGGTCCGTGCATTGCTGGACAGAGGTAACTCATGGTTGCTGTGATGAAAAACACTGTGACACTGATGTGTCAAATACAATAATGGTTACCCATGGTGGACAGTGTTTGGTGGAGCTCCCCAGTTAAAACAAGTTTGGAAGCAGGAGTGGCATCCACTTCTGAAATAGCTTGCCTCCAAAAGTTATGAACGTGGAGAAACAATGAAAGTTATACAAATGTTCAGGTCTTTCGTTTATTGGATCTCTATGAGTTGTCTTTTACTCCATGGCACTTAACAACAATAGCAACAAGTAAATCTTTATCTTATAAATGTTGTTGTTGCTGTTGTTGTTAGACAACATTAATTTAGCTCTGACTTATAAAGCTCAGACAGCCAAGCAAAAGGAATAGGAGTTGGTAACAGGCCAACAGCAGGCTAAGTCCTACGAAAGAAAGAGAGAGAGAGAGAGAGAGAGAGAGAGAGAGAGAGAGAGAAAGAAAGAAGAAAGAAAACGTTGAAAATACGAATATATACTTTCAGATAAGATACTACACAGATGGGAAAAAAATAGAATTTCAATAGCTAACAATCCTGTTTTTATTAAAGTTATAAAGAGTGAAGAAACTAAAAATTCAATTTCATATTATACTCAATTTGGCATGCTGTTTAGTTCCCTTTTTCCCTCCAAGAGAAGACATTAGTTTCTTTTGAATTTTAGGATGCAGTAATAATGATGACTTTATTAGTTACACAGTTAGAGAAGTAAGTCTTGATTCATAGGAACCATCACAAGCTATGTTGGGAGCCTGCAGTTTTCTCAGCATGATCTTGGTGTAGTGAACTCATTGGGACAACATGCTATTTCATTAAATCATCCCTCTTCTAACCATTGTAGCAACTATTTCTGCACACAGCTTTATCTAAAAATGTAATCATTCTGTTGCTTCTTCTATTTTCTTATTTTCTTCTAAATAGTAAACATTGTAAGCTTTGTTGAAAAATTGGGTGGGACTAATTCTGTTCAAAATGAAGCTCTACCGCTAAGACACACATACATTGTTTTAGATGTAAAATAAGATGTGATAGCCTGTGACTTTAGTTCATCTCTTATATCGTAGAAACATATTAGTTATGTATTTATTGGAAAAATACTGTGGAAAATAAAAAATTATTAATCTTTATTAACCATAAAGATGTTTACTCAGATATGTTGGGAAAGTTTTAAATTCTCAAAAGTAAAGAAATAAAATTACAAAAATATTTATGTTTAGCTAGAAATCAACTTGTTTTTTTTTGTTCCACACCATGCATGGGATAGATCACAATTTTTTAGAAAACATTGTATCTCAGAGAACCATTACATGCCTACAGCTTATCCCAAATGCTTCAGAAAGGTACCATAGGATTCATGCCTATGATATGAAGTCTAATACATTATTTTGCCAGTTATTGTTATAACATTCAATGTTATTTTTTTTTTTGTCCCTAAGATCTGAATTCTGTCTCAAATGCATTTGGTATAATCCAGAACATGTTGTGCTCTTAATCAAAAGGCCAAGCAATTTTGACCTTCCAGTGGGTCTGAGGGGATAGGTGGACAGTCATCTTCCTTTAAGGTCCACAGCCTTTGAAATCCACACTGATGGAGGGTTTTCCTGAGTCCAGAATCAACTTGATGACAAAGAACTTAACTGTTATTTTTTATGATTTTATTTTCCAAGCATATTGACATAGAGAGAGCTACGTTGGCCTGGTGGAGAGAGCGTTATGCTACCAACCCAAAAGTGGGAGATTTTAATCTGTGGCCCTCAGGCCGGGTTCAAATTGTTTTCCTGTCAAACTTTGCTCTAGGTGATATAGCACTGGTCTGGGCATTGTTGTACAGAGGGAACTTGTGGTTGCTGTGATGCTGAACACTGTGACACTGATGTGCCAAATGTGATAATGGTTACCCATGGTGCACAGTGTTTGCTGGAGCTTCCCGACTAAAACAAGCCTGAAAGCAGGAGTGGCATCCACTTCTGAATGGCTTGCCTCCGGAAACTCTATGAACAGTGCTCAGGCCTTTTGTTCACAGGGTCACTATCAGCCGTCTACGACTCGAGGGCACCAAACAACAACATCTGGAAAAAGGATTTTATCTTAATCCTCTATTGAATAAGTTAAAAATTCATTTGTTTCTTTAAAAAAATTTAAGATTGTTGTTTAATTTCATGTTATGCACACTTTACAGCCAGTATTAATGCAATCTAAATACAAATGAAATGTCTTATCAGTCTTAGAGTAACTTCTTCCTTTAGAACTTGTGGTTTTATTTTTATCTTTAAAAATTGGTTGTCGTTCATCATTCATATATATATATGTTATTCTATAATATTAATTACAATTGATCAGTGTCATCAAACACAATGTTTCATCAAATCTTCACTGCATTTTGCCTTTCTTTTCCTCCTCCTCTCCAGCCAAAACCTCTAGTGACCTAAGTTTTCTTTTTCCCCAGCCCTTCTCTTGTCTTCCCCTTACACCCCCCCCATTTGATTAGTTATGCATGTCTTAGTCTAAGTGGCTAACTGCAATACACAAATTCTCCACCCATTTCAGGTTTATCTTCTTTTCCTGTAATCCATTTCAGTGTTCACTCTGCCCATATAATTTCAGCTCTTCCCTTGGTACTTCTATAATCTTCCTATTTTTATTGCAAAGGTTTTATACAGTTTCTGTCTTTTTATGACTGAATAATTTCACTCAGAATAATGACCTTTAGACTTTTCTATGTTGTGTGATGTTTCACAAGTTTTTCATTGTTGTTTCACATGGTTTTTGTTACTGCTTAGCATTCCAGTGTGTGAAAGTATCCACATTTCTCTCTTCATTCAGTTGCTGATGAGTAATTGGGCTACTCCTCTGTCTCCTTAATATTTTGAATAATGCTGCAACATAGGGGTGTGTGTGTGTGTGTGTGTGTGTGTGTGTTGTGTTCATGTCTCAGCTCTGATTTCAAATGGAATTTCTATTTTCACTTTTTTGAGGAAATGTCAGACTACCTTCTATTGGGGTTGCATTATTTTACATTTCCACCAGCGCTGCATAAGAATTTCTATCTCTTTGTGTCTTTGTCAGCAGCTGTTGTGTACTTTCCTGTTAAACTTTGCTCTTGTAGCTGCAGGGAGATGGTATCTCATTGCTTTGATTTGCATGTGTCTGCTAGAGCTAATTTTGTCCTAGGCAAAGTTAAATATTCCTCAGCCATCCTTATTCATTGTTCAACTTTCAAATGTATGTGAAGCAGCTGAAAATATTAAGGTTTGAATTAGGCAAACCTTGATCTTTAAACTAACATCCTTATTCTTCAGGACTTTGGAGGGGTTCTTGACAGTAGATTTCCCCAAAGCAGCACGTATTTTAATTTCTTTAACTGCTGCTACCATGAGTGCTGATTGTGAATCCAAGTAAGTTTAAATCATTGACCATTTCAATTTTTTCCTCCTTCTATCATGATGTTGGCTAGTAGTTCAGTGAATCTTAGTTCCCTTGATTTTGAGATGTAATCATTATTGTAGGCTATAGTTTTTTATCTTCTGAGGCAAGTATTTCAAATCTTCACTTTCTACAAACAAGGGTGTGTTATCTGCATAACACAAGTTGTTGGTGAATCTACCTTCACTTTCCATGCCACATTCTTCTTCATTTTTTAAATTTTTTTATTTTAATGAAAGTTTATAAAGAACTTGGATTTCCATACATTCATTGTTACATCTTCATCATTTTCCATTGTAGCTTCCCAAATTATTTTTTCAACATACAGATTGAATAGAAATGGATAAAGTGTACAACCCTGACTTACACTTTATTTTAAACCATGCAATGTTCTCTTACTTTATTCAGAAAACAGCTTCTTGATTTAGGTATAGCCTTTGCATAAGTACAAATAAGTGTTCTGAGATACTCTTTCTTCTTATAATATTAGTCTAATTTGTTATGAATCACATAGTCAAATACTTTTGTATAATCAATAAAACACAAAAAACAAATCAATAAAGCACAAGTAAACATCTTTTTTGTTTCAGAAAAGATCCACCTGACATCAGCAATGATATCTCTTATGCCACAATCTCTTCTAAAACCACCTTGAGTTTCTGGCAGTTCCAGATCAATGCACTGCTCCAACCATTTTAAAGAATCTTCAGCAAGATTTACTTGAATAAGATATTAATAATAATGGTTGATTATTTTCATGTCATGGTAGACAACTTTTTTTGAAATGGAAATAAATATGGGCCTGTTTCCATCAGAACTGATGCTTTTGAATTGTGGTTCTGAAGAAGAATAGTGAATACACTAAGGAAATTGAATATACCGTAGACTACCAAGAGAACAAACAAATCTGTCTTGAAGAAAGAGCAACCAGAGTGCTTCTTAGAGGCAAGGATGGTGAAACTTCATCTCACTTACTTCAGGTACGTTTTCTGGAGAAATAATTCCTTGGAGAGAGATATTTTGGGGGAAGTAGTGGTTCAGCAAAAGAGAGGAAGACCCTCCATGAGATGGATTGGCATAGTGACTACTATAATGGGCTTGTGCAGATCAGGGATCATAAAGATGATGCAGGATAGGGCATAGTTCATATCTGTAGCTCGTAGAGTCACTGAATCTTAGTGAACTTGATGGCACTAAACCACAATAGGTTACTGCCAGCAAATGCCCCCATCTCTTCTATTGTTAAACTCTCTTTGGCTTATCTAAAGCTTAACTTTTAGAAAATTATCAATTATAGGACAACCATTTCAGAAGTATTTTGTTCTCAGTTCTAAACCACTTTTATTGCCATTATTTATAAATAGCTCCTGTGGCCTAGTGTTAAGAAGTTGTGCTGCTATTCCAAAGGCGCACAGTTCAAATCTACAAGTTGCTCTGTGGAAGAAGAATGGACAATCTCCTCCCTTGTGATTAAGTGCCTCTAAAAACCCACTGAAGGGTCTGCTATGGTTCAGCTCTGACTAGACAGTACACAACAACAATAATGACTAGTAAAAATCTACTGAAACAGTAATATATTCTTAGGAATGGAGATCTCAGATTTATTGAGTGTTTAAATTAAGTGTTTAAATTGTGTGTGGTCCACTAGACATTTTCATCACATAATGGGTGAAATAAATGTTAAATGTAACAGCAAGCTAATTAAAAATTTTGTTAATTTCATTTTTGTTGAAAAAGTAAGCTAAAGAAAATTGAGTTGGATAATGATCTATTTTTAAAAAATGTTAAAAGCCTAATGTGATTTGTGAAGGTGAAAGGATAACAGCAAAATATACCTAAATAAAAAACTATTAAGCTATTCACTAACAACATCTGTGTATTTCACTATGTTTTGCTTCTTGTTAAATAAAGTTAACAAATTTGATTGACATTTATATTTGCGATATGTAGAAATGCAAGTAAAGGAAGAAATAGCAAATACTAAATTCAAGATAGTAGTTACCTTAAAGTACACAGCATCAAAGAAGTACAGTAAAGGAGCATGCTAGTTAATTTAACAGCTTGTTTGTTTTTAAATCCTTCATTGAGGTAACATTTTATATCTTACTCATTACTACATAAGTAATATACATGTTCTTTTCCTGATTTAGTTCATGTTAATGACTAGAAATATTGTGTGTTGCTGAACCACCTCGGAAGCAATCAAGATGGAAGAAATGTAACACTGACTTCTTGAATACAATGATTGGGTGAAGGGGAAAGACACCTTGCTGTTGTTGTGTGCTGTTGATTTGGAAAGAATACATTGATGAACCTCCAGTGGGCTTTCAGATACAGTAAACTGCACAGATGATATTCCCACCTTTCTCCCGTGGAATTGTTGATAGATTCAAATCATGTACCTTTGGGCTAGTATTTCAACTCCTTACCACTAGACAGCCAGAGCTCTCACTTCACATCTTGTACTGTAATTTATAAACTCTAGAGAATGTCATCAAACATCCAGTTTGGACATGTAGGATAAGAAACATACAAAATCCCTAAAATAGTGTTGGCAAGAAGAAAATTAGAAACAGACATCTATTGTTAAGACAAGAGTTCAAATCTAAGATACAGATTGTGGATAACCAAATGAAATAATATATAAGTAGGAGAAATGAATGACTATACTCAGGCATGAGGAAAATCAATATTCAGTGGTTTTGTGGAAGAACATTGTGTTATGAACCTGAGATTGAGTGCCAAGGACAGTGACTTAAAAAAAAAATGAACTTTTCTGAGTAGTTAAATACTGTAACAAGCCCTGATAAAAAGGTCTAATAAGATGAAATAAGAAAAGACATTCTGAATCACTAACACCAACAAAGATTAAAACTATATAATTCATAGGAAAAAATTGAGATATTGACACTTGTCATGTGTTTATCAACTGTGACATTTCAGATTATTTCAGAACATTAATTACATTATACAAATAATTCCACATCCAAGGGTTGATATTAATCAAATATTTACATGTTGTTGTTGATGTGGTGTACCGTGGAGTCAGAACTGACACATAGCTGACTCTCCAGTGAGTTTTCAGAGGCAGTTAATTGCACAGGAGGAAACCCTTCTCCTGCAGAGCAGCTGATGAATTAGAACCATGAACCCTCAGGATTACAGTGCAGCTTCTTGCCACTAGGCCACCAGAGCTCCGTAGTGTTGGGAAAAGTATTACTTAGATATTTTCATGAAAATATTGTTTGTGAGGTAAAACATTGAAATTAGCTAAATATCTGATTGTATATGTTATGCCATGACCAATTACCATTAATTTAAAAAATTAATGTAATGATATAGATTTCCATGTAATGATGAGGTTGTATAATGATAAGCTATTGTTGAGTAGGATAACAAATTTCTGAGGGTATATAGCATGGATTCAGTTTTCAGATCAAATAATTAAATTGATGGATATCAATTGTAGGAAGAGAAGGATGTTCATCAAAGGAGAGTTTTCACTTTTTATCTTTTTTATTCTTTGAATTTTTCTACAAGGGTTACTCTGTTTTATTAAATTTTAGGTGAAAACTAAGAATTACTTATGTGGATGCATTTCAAGTGAGATATACCTATGTATAAGTGAGCTCTGATAGGATAAGGAATTGTGCTGCTAACCTTGTTCAAATCCACCAGCTGTTCCCTGTGAGGAAAATGGGCATTCTCCTCTAGTGCGGTTTATTCAACTCCAAAAAGTATCTGGAGGGTCATATATGAGTCAGTTTGGAGGAAGACTCATCAACAACCTGCCTTATGCAGACGGCACAACTTTGCTGAAAGCAAGGGGGACCTGCAGCACCTGTTGCAGAAGATCAAAGACTATAACTTTCAATATTGATTGCATCTTAACATCAAGACAACAAAATTCCTTACCACTAGGCTGGAGGGCAGCATCACAATAGAGGGATAAAGGATTGAAACTGTTAATGACTTGTGTTGCTTGAATTTGCAATCAATATCCTTAGTACCAGAAAATAAAGACACATACAGCATTGGGAAAATCTTCTGTCAGGGACCTCTCTAAATTACTGAAGAGCAATGATGTCAGCTTGAGGATTAAAATGAGAATGATTTAGGCCATGTCTTTTCCATCATTTGCTATGCATCTGAAAGCTGGATAAGGAATAAAGATGATAAAAACAGAATGCATAGGAACTATCATATGCATAGGAAGCAATTGAAAATACCATGACTTCGAACAGGCATATCTCTAAAGTAGCACTTTGGAGACGTCTTTGTCAGCCGACTTTCTCATTTATTAATGATATTGTCTTTATTAACTATAGTTACAATGGATGTTGGTTGGAGATCTGAATAAAATGAAATCATTGACCACTTCATTCTTTTCTCCATTTATCATTATTTGAGTTATTGGTCCAGTGGTAAGAACTTTTTTGTTTTGCTGAGGTTGCCATATTATTCATATTGAAGGCTTTGATCTTCTGTAGTAAGAGTCCCAAATCCCAATATTCAGTAACCAAGATTGCATTATCTGCATAATTTAGGTTGATAAGTCCAATCCTGATACCAAATTCTTCTTCATATAATTTTAGTTTGTTGTTGTTGTTGTTGTTGTTGTTATTGCCGTCGAGTCTTTTGTGACTCATAGCGACCCTATGTACAACAGCCCTAAACCCTGCTCTATCCTGTGCCAATCGCATGGCCTCTGACACACCCATCCCAATTACCCCAGTCTCTGAATCAATCCACCTCATAGAGGGTCTTCCCCTCCTGCACTGTCCCTTCACCTTACCAAGGATGACGTCCCTCTCCAAAGACCTGTCTCTCCTTACAACATATCCAAAGTATGTCAGACGAAGCCCCAGAATCCTTGCCTCCAAGGAGTAGCCTGGTTTAACCCTCTCAAGGATGAATCTGTTTGTTTTCTTGGCAGTCCAGGGTATATTCAATACTTTTCTCCAGCACCACAGCTCAAAAGCATCAATTCTCCTTCTATCTTCCCTAGTCATTGTCCAACTCTCTGATGCATAACAAGTGATTGCAAAGACCACGGCCTGTGTCAGGCACACCTTAGTCTCCAGAGAGACACCATTGCTCTTCAGTACTTTAGAGAAGTCCCTAACAGCAGACTTTGCCATCATGATACGTCTTTTGATTTCCTGGCTGCTGGTGCCAAGAGTGTTGACCGTGGATCCAAGCAAACTGAAGCTGTGAACAATCTCAGTCTCTTCACCATCCATCCTGATGCTACCGATTGGTCCAGTGGTGAGAATCTTTGTCTTCTTGACATTGAGCCTCAGTCTATACTGAAGGCTGCAGTCCTTGAACCTCTGCAGCAAGTGGATGAGGTCCTCCTCAGTTTTAGCAAGCAGGATTGTGTCATATGCAGAACGCAGATTGTTAAAAGATCTTCCACCAATCCTGATGCCACACTTCTTCTCATAGAGCCCAGCCTCTCAGATAATCTGCTCTGCATACAGGTTGAAAAGGTATGGAGACAGGACACATCCCTGGCGTACAGCCTTCCCAATTTTGAACCATGCGGTGTTACCTTGCTGTGTTCTGATGACTGCCTCTTAGTCCAAGTATAGGTTTTGCATTAGCACGATTAAATGTTCTGGGATTCCCATTCTTCTCACAGTCAGCCACAGTTTGTTATGATCCACACAGTCAAATGCCTTTACATAATCAATGAAACACAGATAGTGTTTTAGTATAGAATTTTAATTTTTGTATAGAATAAATGGAGAATCAGTATAACTTTTCATCATATTTTAATAAAAGAAATAAGACTAGGGACTGGGTATGTTATGAAAAGAATTCTGATAAGTCAGAAAATTAGTACCACTAGTAAATGTGAGTTATCCCAAACAAGTAGAAATGTCAGGGGAGAAAAAAGGAGAAAAATAAAGAAACTTGTAAGAGTCTAAAAATAGGTAATGGGTGTTATTTTATTAAACTTTGAATAATGACAAAAGATGTGCAGTCAGTCTAAGAACTAAACTCAACAGCACAAACAAATGTGTTTTTCTGTCTGGTTTGAGAAGAATTTACATTCTTGAAACACTGGAAAAATTTTATTTATCTACAATTATTTGAAAGGCTAAATCATGCACAGGACTAGATTTATATTTTTAGGGAGAATATTCGTAATGTTTTGGCTACCTCAAAATATATGGAAAGTGGAGTTTATATCTGTCTCAGTGGGGTTTATAGGTGTTTATTAAAAATATTATATAAGAAATTTATTCATTCCATATGCTCTAGTATTTTATTACCTATAAGGAATCTTATAATTTTTAAAAGCTCCGCTGTTAGCCATTAGGCTGGTGAATTTGCCCCTATCAGTTGCTCCAAAGATGAAAGATATGGCAGTATGTTAGGGTCTTAAAAGCATTCAAGCAGTCATCCAAGTGCACCCATTGGTCTCCCTCTCTGTAAGAGAAAAGAAGATGGAAGAAAAGTAAATTTGTACTGAAACCATCAGTCCAAAGGGGAATTGAACCATGAGGCCCTCAGCTGCCATGTCCCTGAGCCCAGAAGGATTAGGCAGTGCCTGGATCTCACTGTGACCAGCTCTAAAGGGGTCACAGTAGGTCATGCAGAGAGTTGGATGAAAGTAAAATGCAACTCAAAACCAAAAAGATTAGGCTTACTGTTCCCACAGAGACTAGGTGAGTCAGACATCATGGTCCTAAGTCTCCTGTCTCATGTGAAAAAAACTCACCCTGTGGTTCAGCTTTTACTCCAGCAACAGCCAGGCATGAAGTGACCACTGTCTTCTTTGAATAACCAACCCCATAAATCAAGATGGCAGCACTGACCAGTGGTCACGTGAGGGAGGCAGGAGAGGGTAGGATGGAAGGACTGATGGAGGCAGGAATCCAAGGAAGTGGGGAGATGAGGATGGTTACATGGTGGATAATCAATGTCATAAAGCAAAATGTGTATGAATCGGGGTGAGGGGAAGATATACATACAGAATCTGGGACCCTGTTAGGCAGTTCTGCTCTCCTGAATTTGATCACAATGAGTTGGAATTGACTTGATTACAGTAAAATTCAGTTACATATTGCTTTTTTCCTATTTAGGAAACAAAATTAATCTCAATTTTTAGGGTTTTATATTTCTAAATGTACGTCCCATGTCTTTGTCTAGAGCTCAGGGTGATGCCGGAACCACTGGGGACACGTGAAGGGTGTTGGGTTAGATGTATTTGTAAATTTAAAAATCTCTTTCTCAGTCATTAGCAAAAATGGGATTATTATTTTGTCATGAAATAAATGGTATGTTTTTGTAGTTGTTATGTGCTGCTGAGCCTCCTATGACTCATAGTGACCCTAGGTACAATAACTTTGAAATCTGCCCTATCCTGAGACAGTTTCCCTAACTCCAATAAACCTGCCCCAATTACTCTAGTTACTGTGTCAATCCATCTAGTCCTGCACTTCTCCTTCATTGTCCCTCCAGTCTTCTATGCTTGATGTCCTTCTCCAAGGACTGGAATCTCCTGGCCATGTGCCTGATGTAAGTGAAGTAGAGCTTCAAAATCATTGCCTTCCAGGAGAATCTTGGTTTCACCCCCTTTAAGACAGATTTATTTGTTGTCTTAGCAGTCTATGGGATGCGTATTCATTACTTTTCTCCAGCATATAATTGAATGGCATCAATTCTCCTTCTGTCATCGTTATAATCCAGCACTCTGATGCATCTCAAATAATTGCAAAGATGCAAAGACCATGGCCTGAAGCATGCACACCTTAGTCTCTAGACTTATATCATTGCTCATTAGCACTTTGGAGAGATCCCTGACAGCAGATTTGCCCAGAGCAATTCATCTTCTGATTTTCTGACTGCTTGTACCAAAAATGTTGATTGTAGAGTAGGTCACGCTGAAATTGTTAACACCCTCAATCTCTTCTCCATCTATCATGGTGCTGTTAATCGGCGCAATGATGAGAATCTTTGTCTTCTTGATGTTGAGCTTCAATCCATATTGAAGACTAGAGCCCTTACCTGTTTTACAGCAAACTTTTCAAGTCCTCATAAGTTTGGGCCACCAATGTATAAACACACATATATTTGTCATATAGGTCTTTTATACATAAAGGTAGATAAAAATGTAGGAAGAAACCTCAGAAATCAAAGATTCCACTGGGATCTCTGATTGTTGGTAGATTGTTGATTGTATGGGTTTAAAATGTAGCTCTAGATTTTATGTTTTTAGAAAGAACATGTCTAATGTTTGGTGTACATAAAAACATATGGCATATTGCCGGAAATGTCTAGTCTTGGTAAAAAAATGTATGCTAGGAATATTGGAAAGTCAAATGAAGAGAGGAAGACACTCAGCAAAAAGGACTGGCCTGATGACTGTGACAGTGGGTTTGAGAAAATTGGAGATTGAGAGATGGTGCAGATACAAGATTCCAATGTGTTGTTCATAGGGCCACAATAAGTTGTAGTGAACTGAACAGCAGAAAACAACACTAAAATTGGATGCTAATCACTCAATATGTAATAACTGTATGAATTAGAAAGATCTTGAACAGATAAAATTGCATTTGCTCTTAGAATGGAATAATTGACATGGATTTTTAGATCTAGTTGTGAGATCATGAAGTCATGCCACTTCACTTGTTGTTAAGAGTCAAATACAGTTCATAGTGACACTACAGACAACAGATCTAAACTCTATCCTACCCTGTGCCATCTTCATCTTCTCTAACTTACTTGAACCCATTGCAGCTGTGGCTGTGTCAATCTGTCTCTTCTTTTCCTCTCTTATTTGGGGCTAGAGGGTGGGGTTTGGGGGGGTGCGGGGGGGATTGTGTACCAATGAGGGAGTTTTTCTTTTGCTTTTCAAGGAGAGGAACAAATGGGGGGGGGGGGGGGGTGCGGGGAGAAGGGTGCAACAATGAATGAATGGAATTCCAAAATCTCTGTAGATGTTCATTGAAATGAAAAATAAACAACCTAAATTTAAAAAAAATATTTTTATTTATTTTATACTGGTTTACTTACAAAGTTCACATACATTGGTTTTCACACCAGATCTTTCCCATTTCCTTTATCAACTCCTCTCTCTACCTATCAAAATTTGCGACCCTATGATTAACCAATCTGAATGTAGAACAGATCATCCAGGATGCTGGACTGTATGAGGAGGAATGGAGCATCAGGATTGGAGGAAGATTCATGAGCAACCTGCATTATGTAGATGAAACAACCCTATTTGCTGAAACTGAGGAGAACCTGACTTGCTTGCTGCAGAAGATCAAGGACTGCAGCTTTAAATATGGATTGAAGCTCAACATCAAGAAAACAAAGATTTTCACCACTGGGCCAATTGGCAGCATCATTATGGATGATGAAGAGATTGAGATTGTTAATAGTTTTCAATTGTTTGGCTCCACAATCAATGTTCTTGGTACCAACAGACAGGAAATCAAGAGACAAAATGCACTGTGAAAGTCAGGGACCTCTTCAGAGTACTGAAACTGGAGACTAAAGTGTGCCTGATCCAAGCCATAGTCTTCTCAATTGTGTGCTGTGTATCAGAGAGCTGGATAGTGATTTGGGATGATACAAAGAGAATTGATGTCTTTGAGCTCTGGTGCTGGAGAAGAGTGTTGAATATACCATGGCCTGCTAGGAAAACAAACAGATTTGTCCTGGAGAGTGTGAAGCTGGGCTGCGCCTTGGAGTCAAAGATTCTGGAGCTTCATTTGACATACTTTGGGCATGTTGCAAGGAGGGACCAGTTCTTGGAGAGGGACATCAGGTTTGGGAGGGTGGAAGGACAGTGGAAAAGAGGAACACCCTCGATAAAATGGATTGATCCAGTGATTGGGGTAATGGGAGTAGGTGTGTCAGAGATAGTGAGGTTGACACAGGATAGAGCAGGGTTTAGGGCTCTTGTACATAGGATTGCTATGAGTTGCGACTCAACAGCACATAACAATAACATGATTAACCACTCCCTCCAACTTCACCCCTCTGCCTCCCACCTCCTGCCCTTCGATCCTTATATAAGTTCTACAATAATGTGTTTATATAGTATTTGTCTTTATGGGACAGTTAGGTCATTTAGCATAAGGCTCTCCAAAACCTCCCAAATTAAGTAGAAGAGTAGTCTTCCCTCATGTGAATGTACCATAATTTCTCAATGTATTCCATTGTGGTGGAACATTTGGACTATTTTCATGTTATTGTGATGACAAATAAAGCTGCATGAATATTGGTGTACAAGTCTCTGTGCCTCAGTTCTCATTCTCTTGGGGCATATTCCAAGCAGTGGAATAGATAGGTCATATGGAATTTTTGTATTCAGCT
This sequence comes from Elephantulus edwardii, assembly GCF_000299155.1. Lineage (NCBI taxonomy): Eukaryota > Metazoa > Chordata > Mammalia > Macroscelidea > Macroscelididae > Elephantulus > Elephantulus edwardii. The sequence goes on along the minus strand of NW_006399929.1, from coordinate 4,727,868 downwards.
TTTTGAGGAAATGACACACTGCCTTCCAGAGTGGTTGTACCATTTTACAATCCTACCAATAATGTACAAGAGTTCTTATCTCAGTATATCCTCTCCAGCATTTATTGGCTGATGTCCTGTTAAACTTTGCCACTGCTACTAGAGTGAGATGGTGTCTCACTGTGGTTTTGATTAGCATCTCTTGTTGCTGTGATTCTGATGATTTCTTCATGTGTCTGTTGGCCATCCGAATATCTTCCTCTGTGATAAATATTTCCTTGTCCTTTGCCCATTTAATAATTGTGTTATCAGTATTTTTCTTCTGTAGAATTCTGTAAAATTTTGGTATAAGACCATTTTCTGAAATGATATAATCAAATGTTTTTTCCTAGTCAGTACGGTTTTTTTTACACTCTCTTGGAAAAAGGTTTTGATGTGCCCGGGGATTTAATCTTCATCATTTTAATCATCTCCATATTAAACATTTCTGACTATATTTAGCAGCCTCTTCACACCATAGTTTGGGCCATCTGATCTTGATCCCAGTTTTTCTCTAATAAACTTTACAATTAGGGGTTTTACTCCCAGGTCTCTGATCCACCTTGATTTGATTTTTATGTATGGTGTAAGATATGGATCCTGTTTCAGCTTTATACAGGTAGCAGTCCAGTTTTGCCAGCACCATTTGTTGCAGAGATTCTCATTTCCCCATTTGATAGGTTTCATTTCCTTGTCAAATATCAGTTGGCCATAGATAGCTGGGTCCATTTCTGGGTTCTCAATTTTGTTCCATTGGTATATGTGCCTGTTCTTGTACCAGTACTATGCTGTTTTGATTACAACCAGTGTGAAGTAGATTTTGAGGTCAGGGAGTGCTATGCCTCTCCATTTTTTTTTGTTTGTTTGTTTTTAGAAGTCTTTTGCTTATTTGGGGTCTCTTTGCACTTCAAATTAACATGACAATTTCCTTTTTGATCTTGAAAAATGAACTTGTTCTCTGTGTAAAGATTGCATTAAATAAAGCAAAATATTACAATGAAATGTGCAAGGAGTTGGAGTCGGAAAATCAAAAGGGCTGAACTCGCTTAAGCTCAAGGAACTGAAGAACAAATTCAAACCTCGAGTTG
>NW_006399929.1:4704996-4725219 GCF_000299155.1 Elephantulus edwardii | reverse complement strand
GACAGTGCGATTGGCACAGGACAGAGAGGAGTTTAGGGCTGTTGTACATAGGGTCGCTATGAGTCGCAGGCGACTCGACGGCACATAACAATAACAACAACAACACTGCTTTAGTCTTCCTATCCATGAACAGGGCACATTTTCCCATTACTTTAGGTCTTTTATTGTGTTTTGCAGAAACGTTCTGTAGCTTTCTTTGTATAGTTTTTTTTGTATCTCTAGTTAGGTTCACTCCCAAGTATTTCAATCTGTGGTTGGCTGTTGTAAATGGTATTACTTTCTTGGTTTCCTTCTCTGAATTCTCTTTGTTACTGTAGAGGAATCCCACTGATTTTTGGATATTGGTCTTAAATCCTTCCACTTTACTAAACTGGTCTATTAGTACATAGGGTTGCTATGAGTCATAGACTACTCAATGGCACATAACAATATATGTTTCCAGTGAGACTCTTTCTTCTACATCTCTGACTCTCTGTTCCATATCTTCAAGTCCACATTATTGTCCTACCAGCAAGTTGGCCATTTCTGTCTTAATATTCTGGATTTCATTCTTATGCTTTTCTGTTATTTCTGGTACTGTGTTGCCTCTACTCTCTCTGTCTTGTGAAGATTTTTTTTAAGTACTTGTACCTCTTTATCTATACTATCAAATCTTTCTTCCAGATTTTGCATTCTCTTCCATTTCTTCTAGATTGTTGTCTATGGGTTATTTTCTTTCTTAATGGCTTCCATTGTTTCTTCTCATTTGCAACTTCTACTGTAATTGTTCAAATAACTCTACATCAATATCTTTTTTTCTGGTTCTCTCTCTCTGGGGTACTGATTGGGTCTCTTTTTTCAGAAAAAAAAGATTATTTTGTTTTTTCATGATGAGTGAGGCAGACTGCTCCTTTCTTGACATTATGTGTGTCTTTTCTTCGTAGATGTTAGGTTTCTGTAACTATATAATATCTTAGAGCATGACAATGTTTTGTGAAGGACCTATATATCTACGCTCCCTTCTTGGACTGAGGCCTGCAGGGCTAAGGTCCAATGGCAGGGCTTCACCCAAAATACCTGAATGGCAGGACTAGAAGTCCATTCCCTTCCAGAAATTGCATCTTGGCCTGGATAGGCCTGGCCTGATTCCTTCTGCTTGAGCTTAAATTGTCCCATGTAGTATTTCACCCAAAGTGCCTGTGATATTGGTGCGTGCTCCTGGCTCTTGGCAGCAAGAGTGGCAGTTGGGTGGCCTCCAGGCAGTAGGATAGCAAGGTCTCCAGGTGGCAAGGGCAGCAATCTAGTATTTTGTATCATCACACTTCCTGTCACACAAGAGCCCATTGTGGCAGTCACTGCTGTGCTGATCCACCTTTTTGAGGGTCTTCCTCTCCTTTGTTGACCCTCCACCCTTTGCAGCATCATGTCTCATGTCCAAAGACTGTAAGGCCTCATCATTCTTCCTACAAAGAGCACTCCAACTGCACCCTTTTCAAGACATATCTGTTTCTTCTTTTGGCTGTCCATGGATAGAAAAAAAAAAACATTAAGCAATAGCATCTCAGACAAGGGTCTCAAAACAAAAGTTTATAGAATTCTCCTGGACCAGAAGAAAAAGACTGACTACCCAATTATAAAATGGGTGAAATGCCTAAAAAGACTTTTCACAAAGGAAGACATTCAGATGGCAAACAGACACATGAAGAAATGCTCAAAATCACTAACAATAAGAGAGATGCAAATTAGAACCACAACGAAACACCATCTCATCCCAGTAGCAGTGGCAAAGTTTAGTAGGACAGCAAGCATTAAATGTAGGAGAGAATGTGGAAAGGTGGGAACTCTCATATATTGCTGGCTCAATTTTAAAAAGTTACAACAACTCTGGAAGACAGTTTGGTATTTCCTCAATAAGTTGAACATAGCAACTCCATAATATACCCCAAGGAAATTAGATCTGAGGCACAAACAGAGATTTGTACCTCAATTTTCATAGCACCTTTATTCACCATCACAAGAACATGGAAACAGCCCAAATGTCACACCACAATTGAATGGATTGAAAAATTGTGATACATTCACACAATGGAATAGGATGCAGCATTCAAGAGCAAGAATTTTTAAAAAAAAATAGTACATAACTTGTGAGAGACTGGAGATCATTTTACTGAGTGAATTAACTCAGTCTTATGTGGGCAAATACTACTTAAGTCCATTATTGTAAAAATAGAAGGATACCTTGTAAAACATGTATGGGAACTCTATGGGTGAACTGGTGGAAGCAGAGGGGTGAGGATGAATAGTGGTGAAACCACAGGGTTACAGTTTTCTGACTAGAGGAGGGGGAAGGAAATGGAAAGTTTCAGGTGGAACGACAGGGTGATGAAGGGCAAATTTCACTGATTATTAATTTTATAAAACATAATGCATGAAAATGACTGTATGAAACACAATATAGTAAAGAATAGTGTGGAACACAATGTATATGATTATTAATTTTATAAAACATAATGCATGAAAATGACTGTATGAAAAACAATATGAGTAAAGAATAGTGTGAAACACAATGTATATGAACTTTGTAAGCAAACCAATAAAAAAGGGGAGGAAGTTAATCAAACTCAAACTAAAATTATTTCAGAATGTTATGAAAGATGTGAAATGCATAAGACTTTCTTGTACTTCCGATCTAAATGCAATTTGCTTTATTCAGACTCTTTCTGCATTGGATCTGCAGAATATGACCCTAATCTATAATTATTAAGTACTTCATACATTGAACAAGTTTTACAGCCCACTAAAAAGCTAATTAATGTTAAGTTCAAATTGGTTCTGTTGCAGTGACATTGGCTAGGCTAAAATGAAAGTGCACTTTCCTTTGACCTTATATAACTGAACGCAAGGGTAGCTCATTAAAAGAATTTTAGCATTGCTTTCGCCCCAACATATAACTAATACTTGGCTTTTATAAGAGGATTAAAAGGAAGGGAGAGATAGCAAACCAATGAAAGTTCAGACAAGGCTAAATACCACGTGCAATTTAGTGCTTCCCTTAGTCTGCTCTTGAATTGAGCAGGAAGCAAATCTCTGGATGTCAGATGTCATAAATAAATGTGCTTATGCCTTCTCCTCTTCACTAATCTTTCTAATACTGGTTTCAGAGCATTCAACACATGAATTTCATCCTACTGAAAATTTATACAAAGCACTATCCTTTCATCTTCTAAAGAAGTGTGGTTTTTAAGTATGTGAATAAAATCTCTTTCATAGTCACTTCAAATCTTTCTGGTCTCACTTCTTCATCCAATGTTCTCCTCATGTTCTAGCAGGCTTTAACCAACTTTGCTCGACTGTACCAGACTGTGCATTGCCTCACATCAGTGCATTACATGTTTTCCCTTCTCTCTGGAATACATGGGTTGCCCAGAAATATGGAAATTTAACATATATGAGACCATCCTTGACTAATGAGGAGGAATATTCTCCTATTCTTCCCGCTGTAGGGAGGCATAAGCTGCATTTCATAAAACTCCTCATGAGGCCCAGCTAGAGGGAGCCCAAGTGTCCAGAAACAAATGCCAACTAGATATTGCATCCTTGGGTGGTTTTTTCCATTTCACTGTTTTATCTTTAACTCCTGTTCCCTGGAATCACCAACCAAATGAACTCTGCCTGCCAAAGATTTCCTCAGTATTGGCTTTCAGGAACCTCACACAAAGACAGTCTGTTTTATCGAACAAGAATGTATTGAAAATAATTACCTCAAATTTCACAATATGATAAGCAATGTAGAGTATCTTGCTTTTTAATTTTACTAAGGTGTCATTTTCTCAGTACCAGGTGTGAAAATTTAAAAATAAAATAATAATCCCATTCTTACCATCCTAAATTGTAAAATTCTGTGTATATTTGAATTTAAAGAACACTATTCACTAGCAGGGTAGCGTTAGGCAAGTATAAAAGTATCTGAGCCTCAGTTTTCTGATCTATAAAATGAGGGTAACAGCAACATAATATAATAATAGATACTGAGGCATATCATATTACCTTTTGTTACACAATAAATCATATATATTAACAATAAAACTCCATTTTTTCTTTGATATTATACTCAACTAGGATACAATTTACCTAGATTTCAAGCAAAATGTGAGCATGTGAGGATTCTCATGTAGTTTTCTGTCTAATCAGATCCAGAAGAAACAAATAGGGGTGAAGGAGGAAGCATATTTATTTTGCTTGAGAGATGAAATAAATTAAGGAATGTACCTGTGTGTTCTACTGTTACACATGTGTTCTTAACCTTCCTATATGGAGTTTAGGTATAAAAATTATTCTATTTAGAAACAAAAAGTTTAAAAGGTTTTTACAGAGTACACTTGGCAAATGTCAAAATTTGTTCTTGTTCTGACTCTCCAGTGCTGCTCTCTTCAACATTAGAGCAACACTTCCCTTCAGCAGTTTTAACTAGTTTCAAGTATTAGATGAAATGATAAATGCATATTAGTATATCTATATCTATACATCTGTATGTATGTATATGTCTATCTCTCTATCTCTATCTCTATATCTATCTCTATGTCTGTATCTATCTCTATATCTCTATCACTCTATCTATCTACCTATCTATTGTTTTTAGGTGCCATCAAATTGAGTACGATTCATAACAACTTAATGAACAAAAGACTTGAACCTAGTCCTGCCCTGCACCATCCTCTCACTTCCTGACACACAAAGGCCATAATAGCAATCACCTTGTCAATCCACCTGGTCTAGGGTCTTCCTTTCCTTCGCCAACCTCCCACTCTTCCCAACATCATGTCACTCTCCAAGGAACAGTACCTCCTAGCAATATGTCCAAAATATGTGAGTCAAAGCCTCATCATTTTCATCTACTAAGAGCACCCCGGCTGTACCCTCTCTAAGACATATCTGTTAATTTGTGGCAGGGGGATCCATGGGATGTTCAGTGCTCTTCTCCAACACCACAGTTCAAAGGCAACAATTTTTTTTCTGTCATCCTTGTCCAGGTCTCAGATGCATAGCTAGTAATCAGAAAGACTATGGCCCAAATCAGATGGACCTTAGTCCTCAAACTGATATCACTATTCCTCAATAATTTGGAATAGTCCCTAACTGCAAAGTTTTCCCAAATGCAATGCATACACTTATTTTCTGACTTCTCGTACCAAAGGTGTTAAGTGTACATCCAAGCAAGATGAAGCTCTTGACAGTTTCAATTGCCTCTACATCATGACACTTCCTATTGGTCCAGTGGTGAGAATCCCTGTTTTCTTGATATTCAGATGCAATCCATACTAAAGGCTGCACTCAGTGAGTGATGTTTTCAAATTGTGTTAGCAATCAAGTTTAAGCTGATTAACTGTATCTGATATAATTTACAATCAGCATGGGTGGAAAGCCTCTGTGTAGGCAAACAGGATCTGGAGGGCATGCTTTGGTATTTAAAAATTTGTCTGGTCTTACATGTGAGTGAGTCTTTCACTTGGTGAAGGTGAATCCTTGAGGGTATTTGTGATTTACTTGAAAGCCAAGGTGGGTAATATGGATATTTCTAAATTATGTTAGCAGTAACTGTAAACTGATTATCTGTATCTGATCTTGTTTACAATCAGCTTGAGTGGGAAGCCTCTGCTTGGCCTGCAGCCCTGGGCTTAGAAAGAACATTGTTCTAAATGGTGCAGCACTTGTCTGTAAGTCTGCTGTACTGTGATTACTTGGGGTTGCTGTGATACTGAAATCTTTGCCACTGATTTATAAAATTCCAAAAGGGTTTCCCATTTTGGATGGCTTTTGATGGAGTTCCTGGTTAAGAAAAACTAGGAAGCAGGATGGTCCATCTCCTTCCTAAATAAAAGGCTTTTGAAAACATTATGAACTCTAAACAAAGAGAAAAGTTATACCAGTGTAGTGGTAGAGCCCAGATTGGAAGTTAGTTGAAATGAGGAAAATAAATAACACTCATTGTTTAGTAATTGGTACATGGAATATTCATAACTTGAATTTTGGAAAACTGGATATTGTTAAAAGTGAAATGGAATGCATGAATATCAACATACTAGTCATTAGTGAGATGTGATGGACCAGTTATGGCCACTTTAAATCAGATAATCATATGAGAGAGAGAGAGAGAGAACGCACACTACTGAATATTCAGACTCCAGCCTTAGCCTTTGATAAGCCAAACTATTTTGGCTTGCAAATGTGTTCTAGGGATATTTTATTTTGTGCTTCACTTGTTTAGTTGAACTTCACAAGACATCTGCAATGTGCCTCTTGAGTGTGTCTAACCACTTCCTTCATCCACCTAGACCTATCTCCTGGCTGAGAGAACTTGTTTTACTTCTACTTTCTCTTCCATTAAGTACAATACACCCTCTTGCCCTTTTCATTCCTACTGGTGGATCTCTCCTACATTGACCTCGCTCAATATCTAGTAAAAGGATAAAAGTTACTGTTATAATCAGGGGTGTTGACACTTTATCTGTTATATCTATTTTAAGAAGAATTGCTAAGCAAAAATGTCTCCAAATTGCAATAACATTCTGCCAGACATTCTAATTCCTATCCTAACATCTTTGTACATTTTTATTTGAGTTTGATATTAGTAAAATCTCCTACATGTTAAAGAATCCCTTATTCCATTGTCTATATTACAGGACTTTTCTAAGAGCATTTGTTGTGTCATTCAGAATTTATAGACAGTTGTTAATGTATAAATGTCAAATGACTTGTTTGAAATACACCATAGTGTTGCAGAAGACACAAAGAAGCATATATGATTCTAACTCCAAATAATTGTTCGTTAGGATATACTACACTTTTTTCTTTGAGTAGTTACTTGCTCATTAAACATTCCAAAATATTTAACAGTGTATGTTTAAAAAAAACTGTACATACACCAAGAAGCAGTAGTTTGAACAAAACAAGGGAATAATATATGCTAAAGAATCAAGAAAAGCATGTGTCAGGGTTGTATCCTTTAACCATACCTCTTCAACATGTAAATTACTTACTTTGCATTACTTAGCATATAACTGAAAGTTGGACAATAACTAAAGATTACTGAAGAAGAATCAATTCCTTTTAGCTGTAGTGTCAGAAAAGAGTATTGAATATCCCATGGACTGATAAGAGAACAAATTGTTCTATCCTGAAGGAGGGATGGTGAAGCTTCATCTTGCATACTTTGGGCATGTTGTCAGGAGAGGTCAGACTTAAGAGGATGACATTTTGCTTGGAAATGTAAGCATAATAAAGGAAGACTCTCAATGATAATCTTGACACAGTGACTGTAACAGTAAACTTGTGGTGTTGGAGATGCTACAGATTCTACAGGATAGGGCAAGGTTCAGAGTCATTGTTCATAAGGTCACAATAAGTAATAGTTGACTTGATGCCACATAACAATGACAATATTTAACCTGTGTGTTAATCAAATGATGACTGAAGTTTAAAATATAAAGAAGAGTGTAGAATAAGGATTGAAGGAAGACTCATCAATATCCTGAATATGCACATGACACAACCTTGCTTGCAAAAAAATGAAGAATTGAAGCATTTGTTGATCAAGTTCAAGGGCTATACTATTCACTGTGAATTACACTTCATCATCATGGTAATAAGAATCCTCATCAATGGACCAATAGGAAGCATCATGATAAAAGATTCAATATATCAAGAATTTTATTTTACTTTGATTCACGAGCAACTCCCATGGAACAGCTGTCAAGATGTCAATGATATGTTGCATAGGGAAATTTGATGTCAAGGATCTCTCTCTCTTTTTCTTTTTAAAGATCTCTTTTAAAGTGCAAGGATGCAAGCTCTTATGGCCTAGTGGCAAGAAGCTGCACTGCAATCCCAGAGGTACGTGGTTCGAATCCACCAGATTCTGCTGGAGAAGGAGGGAAAATCTCCTCCTGTACCACTCAGATCTGATTTGATGGAACACACACACAAAATAATAAAATAAAGTAATAAATAAATAAATAAAGTGCAAGGATGAGGGAGCTCTGGTGGCCTAGTGGCAAGAACTGGCAGTGCAATCCCAGAGACACATGGTTTGAATCAACCAGATGCTCTGCTGGAGAAGGCAGGACAATCTCCTTCTGCACCAGTCAGATCAAATTTGACGCTACACACACACACACACACACACACACACACACACACACACACACACTAATAATAAAATAAAGTACAAGGATGTCAGTTTAAAAACTGAAGTGAACCTAACTCAAATAAGCGTATTTTCATTTTTTTTCTATTCATAGGAAAGTTGGACAATAAGTAAGATATCCCGAAGAAGAATAATTTATACCTTCGTGTTTGAATATGGAACATTACCACAGACTGTAAAAAGAACCTAGAAATATATCTTGAAAGAAGTACAGTCAGAGTATTCCTTACAAATAAAGGTGGGTGAGAACTTCATCTCACATATTTTGGAAATATTATTAGCAGGAACCAGTTCCTGAAGAGGGATGTCCTGTTTAGAAAAGTAAAAGATCAGTGAAAAAGAAGAAGGTCTGTAATGAGTTATATTGACATAGTGACTGCAACAATATACTTGTTATGCACAGCATAACTGATTAGGGTGGTACAATTTGGGCAAAGTTGCTTTGTTCTTTTTTTACAAAGAGCCAGGAAGAGCCACCTCAGTAACATTTAATAACACCTTAATACATCAAGATACCATAATCTGTAAAACTGGGTGGTATTTTGTACCAATCTCTTTTGAAATACCAAAGAGATTTTGGAAATACAAGATATTAAACAGAAGATGACAGATCAAAGACACCTCTGTACTGCTAAAAAAAAAGAAGGGCCAAAAGTAGAGTGCACCCCTTGGATATAGAGTTTCTGTGTGATGAACCTCCTAGATGCAGGAGAAGTTTGATGTCAAAGACACATGGAGATCTCTAAAGGATATGAACTCCACATACGTTGAAAGGGAATAAGGACCTACCCAGAAAGCTAACAGAGTGTACATGCTTTCCCATAGAACCAGGACCCTAATTTCAGGCTACCAACATTGTGAACTGTGTGAGAATAAATTTAGGTTTGCTAAATAATCCACATGAGGCATTTCTGTTATCTCAGCATTAAAACAACACATAACTGAGACAGCAAGGTTTCAAGGAGAAAAAAAATAATAGAGTGTGAAGAATAATCTCATAGATAAGAAAGGTTAACAGATGCCAGTTCAGGTGGACTGCCAATATTTCAATAGCGAATTCACCACATTTGCATTTCTGCACAGTAATCTTTGAACTACTTACATGAATATTCTGTGATTAGTAGTTGTTGTTGGTTGCCTTCTAGTTGAGGACAACTCATAGCAACCCTATTAACAAAAGGCCTGAAGCCCCTCTACAACTGTTAACATTAATCAAAAAGTTCACAGAGTTTCCGGAGGCATTTTGTTTAGGAAGTGTATGTCACTGCTGCTTCTAAACCTGTCATAAAGTGAAAAAAGGTAGCAGTGATTAGATTTACTTTATTTTCTAGAACATTTTTTTGATGTAATTTACTCAGGAATAAACATCCCATATAAGCATTAAGACTTTTAAAGGGACGAAAAGTGTTCATTATTTATTGACTGGAAATAGAAAACAACACTAACACTAAAGGGAATCAGGGTTACTGTAACAATAGATTACTACAGAATGAAAAATAAAGGAATGAAAGGGAAACTTAAATTGTGAAAACAAGTAAGACACACAAAGGAGAAAAGGAATAGAAATAGAAAAAATATGGCTGGATAAATGTATTTCAAGAGTAAGAAAACTTAGAAAGAGTGACAATAATAGGACAGTGAGATATTTATGGATGTAGCATTTAGGCCCTCTGAGTCAAGCCAAGAGGAAAGACTGAAGAAGATAAATTGAGACAGTCCTACAGGGATCATTACCACATTCCCAGTGAGCAGTATTTGGAGGCCAGCAGTTAACTCACCCTTGAGTACTTTTGTAATTGGATTTAGAATATTTTCAGTGATAAATAGTCTGGTAAAAATATTGATTGGAAGCATGGTATAAAACAGTAAGATCCTAGGACGTACAATGTACTTCCTACACCAAGAGGAGAAAAAAAGAACTGGTTCTTCAATTCCATCTCCAGCGCGTAATAGCATTGTGACCCAGGGCAAGCTATTTCAATTCTATGAGCCTCAATTTCCTTATCTGTGAAATGACATTTTAACAGTCTCATTCTGTTGTGGGTAAAATTATTAAGTCTAATAAATTATAATAATTAGAAATGCCTTCACTGGACACAGCTTAGAGGAGAAATGTTAATTCCAGAATAATTGTAAAATATTTTCAAATCAGCACTCAGGGGTCCTCCTTTGCAGAAATTTCTCCTTTCTCATTTCTTAAAATTGTTGTCTGGTAATGGCAAGTCAATTCTACCTCGTATCAAGCATACACACACACACCCCCTCTTCAATATTTCCTGGTCCTGCACTGTTATTGCAATCCTGTGTGTGTATTGTCCTTGTATTTACCAAGCATTATGTCTTATCCCAGGTACTAATCCCTCCTAATAAAATATCTGTAATACATTAAATGAACTCACCATTTTCACTTCTAAGGTGCATACTGGCTGTATTTCTTCTAATGAAATTTTCAGTCTTCTGGTTGTTGTTAGGTGTTATCAGGTCAACAACAACTCAGGTCAGCTCTGATATTACAGATCAACACCTTGCCTATCATGCAAAATATTCAAAGTTTTTGTTGTGCTTGAGACCATTTTTGCAATCACCATTTCAATCCATTTTGTTGAGGATTTTTTTTTCTTTTTCTGACCCTCTACTCTTCCCAGCATGATATGCTTCTCCAAGAACTGACACCTCCAAAAACAAAGCCGAAATAAGTGACATGAAGCTTTGCCACCTTTAACTCTCAGGCGTACCCTGGCTTCACTTCTTTAAGACAGATTTGCTTGCTATTTGAGTTGTTGTTATTGTTATGTGCCATTAGTCAACTATGACTTACAGCAACCCTATGAGCAATGGCTCTGAAACGTACCCTATTCTGAGCCAACCTCACCATCTTTGACACACCTGATCCCATTAACACTGCAACCAAATTAATTCATCTCATCTAAGGCCTCCCTCTCCTAGGCTGACCCTCTACCCTTCCAACCATGATGTCCTTCTCTAAGGACTGGTGTCTGCTGGCAACACACCCAAACTATGCAAGACAAAGTTTCAAAATGTTTGTCTCCAAAGAGCAAACTGGTTCTGTTAGCAGACCATGGTGTGTTCAGTACTTTTCTCCAGAGCACCACAACTCAAAGGCAGTAATTCTTCTTTATTATCGTTTATCATTGTCCAGCTCTCAGATGTTTAGTAAGCAATTGAGAAGACCATGGCCTGGATCAAGTGCACCTTAATCTCTAAACTGACAGCATTGCTCTTTGGGATCTGGAGGGGTCCCTGATAATAGACTTTCCCAAAGCAATGCATCTTTTGATATCCTGATTGTTGGTGCCAATAGTATTGATTATATATCAGAGCAAGACAAGATTGTTAACAAACTCAATCTTCTCCATCTATCAAAACACTATCAATTGATCTAGTGGTGAGGACCTTTGTCTTCTTGATTGCCAAAGCCATAAGTCAAAACCACAATTACATAAGTCAAAACCACAATTATTTTCCTATATTCATTGTCCATTTTTCACATATTTATTAAGTAATTAAAAATATCATGGTTTAGGTCGAACGCACCTTAATTTTTTAACTGAAATAAACCCTTGTTCTTTAGCACTTTTAAAAAGTTCCTTACAGTAGATTTGTCCAAGGTAAGATCTTTTTTTTTTTATTTCTTGATAGTTGCTGCCAGGGAGTATTGTTTGTGGATACAAGGAAAATGAAATCTTTGACTATTTTAATTTTTTAATCCATTTATCATTTTTTCCCATTTGGTCCAGAGATGAGGACATTTCCCCCTAAGCTTTAAGGTGCAATTCAGACTGCAGCTATAGTTTTCAAGTTCTGTCAGTAACGCTTAAAACCTCTTCACTTTTTTCACACCATCAATATTATGCTATTTATTGGTCCAGTGATGAGCATTTTTGCCTCCTTTGAACTAAAGTTTAAATAGGTATAATAAAATTGTCTGCATCTAGTATCATAAAAATTATTCAAATATTTAAATATAAAACCTGATAATTGCAGCGCAATTTTTTAAAAAAATTCAGGAATGTTAGGCAATAAATTATTTAATAGTGGAGGCTATAACACAAAAAATTTTGTTTTGTTTTTTCTACGTTACTCATTATAAAAAGACAAAATCCATGAAAACTAAGCTAAAGACTTGCTTAATTAGTTTGAAGTTTATAGGCCTACTTTCTTCTATAAAATTGTTACACCCCAGTCCCTTTAAATCACTACAAAAAGATAAAGTATTTTTTCATATTAATAAACCAAGATGGTCTCTGAAGCTTTTCCTTTTTTGTCATCCATCAACATAAGTTGTCCAGACAGTTCATTATATTTTCTTTCAAAGGCAGATACATTAAATTTTTCTGATTCATCTACCCCACTTCCTATTCAGATAATCAGAAACATAAATTCAGAACTCTCATAATGTGTATTCATTCAGAATGAAATTTGAATATTTCAAGAGAGAATCTAAAAGTTATTAAACAAAGAGGTGACTTGATCAAATCCATTTCATTTTATTATAACTGATGGTCATTCAGATATGTTAAACTAGTATAAGAAAGTATAGAAGCAGGACAGAAAGAAGGTGGCTACAATAGTCTAGTAGAAACAGACTAAACAGTGAGATAATTCAGTGTAACTGAAACCAAACAAAAGCATTTATCATCTGATTGATTCTGATTAATGTTAACCCCAAATGCATCAGAGTGGAATTGGACTTCATGGCATTTCCCAGGCTGTGGTATTTAGGTTGTAGATTTCTAGGCCTTTCTTCTTTGCACTCTTAAGAGAATTCAAGATGACAGTTTTTCTATTAATGATCAAGGATATAATGATTTTCAAGACTATAGGATTATCATAGGGAGCTCTAGTGGCCTATTTATTGGTAAGAAACTGCACAGCCATCCTGAAGGCATGGGGTTCAAAGCTGCTCTGCAGGAGAATGACGGGCAATCTCTGGAGTGATTAACAGCCTCTGAAAACCACTGGAGTGTCAGCTGTGTGTTGGCTATAATTCAATGGTACTCAGCAACAACAACAGAATCTTCATAAGGAGCTCCCGTGGCCTGCTGTGCTGCCAAACCAAAGATATGTGATTCGAATCCACAAGGTGCTCCACAGGTTAAAGATGGACAATCTCACAGTGAATGCCATTTACTGCCTGTGAAAACGCACTAGAGGGTGAACTATGGGTTGGTTCTGACTCAGGCACACAACAACTGGATTTATAGCATGAACAATGTATTACTCATCTTTAAATTTCTTATTACATACTATGTACGCAACATTTTTTCCCTTAATGTAATTAAGAGGTGGATAAGAATTCTTTGAACGTCCTTGTAAAGGACCTCAAGTATTTAAAAATTAATAGATCTTTGCCAGCAAAATCTGACAAAGATTCGTTAAAAGAGAAGATGGGGTTTAGGAACATATGTCAAGGAAAAAAGTATGCAAATCAAGAGCACCAAGGTTTAAAGAGGATAAACTTTTATACTAATTGGGCTCTATGAGGAGAAATGTGGGGTCAAGATTGGTGGAAGATCAGACAACAATCTGCGTTATGCAGATGACACAACCCAGCTTGCTGAAAGTGAGGAGGACCTGAAGCGCCTGCTGCAGAGTGTCAAGGACTGCAGCCTACAATATGGATTGAGGCTCAATGTCAAGAAGACAAAGATTCTCACCACTGGAACAATTGGCAGCATTAGGATGGATGGTGAAGAGACTGATATTGTTCACAGCTTTAGTTTGCTTGGTTCCACAGTCAACACTCTTGCACCCGAAGCCAGGAAATCAAAAGATGTATTGCCATGGGGAAGTCTGCTGTTAGGGACCTCTTCAAAGTATTGAAGAGCAATGGTGTCTCTCTGGACACTAAGGTGTGCCTGATACAGGCTATGTTCTTTGCTATCACTTGTTATGCATCAGAGAGTTGGACAATGACTAGGGAGGACAGAAGGAGAATTGCCTTTGAGCTGTGGTGCTGGAGAAGAATATTGAGGGTACCATGAACTGCTAAGAAAACAAACAGATTCATCCTGGAAAGGATTAAACCAGGCGGCTCCTTGGAAGCAAGGCTTCTGAGGCACCATCCAACATACTTTGGACATGTTGTAAGGAGGGACCAGTCCTTGGAGGGGAACATCATGCTTGGGAAGGTGGAGGGACAGCGCAGGAGGGGAAGGCCCTCTCTGAGGTGGATTGATTCAGTGACTGCGGTAATCAGGATGGGTATGTCAGAGAAAGTGCTATTGGCACAGGACAGAGCAGAGTTTAGGGCTGTTGTACATAGGTTCACTATGAGTTCCAAGCAACTCAACGGCACATAACAACAACAACAACAACATGAAGCACCTTAAACAATGTTGAAATGCACAGCTTGTGGTTGATGACATAGGAGTATAAAATGCACTTTATAACAAAATTAGCTCATCTAGGGCCATAGGATTAAACTCATTTGTTGTTGTTGTTAGGTGCCATTGAGTCTAGTAGGACACTTAGTGACCCTATAACAAAGATCTGAACACTGTCTTATCTTTTGCCATCCTTTCAATCTCTGACACATTTGAGCCCCTGACTGCA
The DNA here is from genome assembly GCF_000299155.1 of Elephantulus edwardii. Taxonomy (NCBI): domain Eukaryota; kingdom Metazoa; phylum Chordata; class Mammalia; order Macroscelidea; family Macroscelididae; genus Elephantulus; species Elephantulus edwardii. The sequence goes on along the minus strand of NW_006399929.1, from coordinate 4,710,461 downwards.
GTCATTGTGCCGATCCATCTGGTTGAAGGCCCTCTTCTTTTTCACCTACTCTCCACCTTCCCAAGCATAATGTCTCTCTCCAATAAACAGTCTCTCTTAGCCATATGCTTAAAGTATGTGACACAAACTTTAATCATCTTAGCCTCAACGACCACTGTGGCTGCATCTTCTTTAAGATATATCTGTTTGTTCTTTTGGCAGTCCATGAGATATTCTCCAGCACCACACTTCAAAGGCATTATTTCTTCTGTCATCCTAATTCAGTATTCAAATCTCAGTAGCACACAAGTGTTTGAAAATACCATGGCCTGAACTAGGCATACCTTAGTCTTCAAAGTAACATCTTTGCTTCTCAATGATTTGGAGAGGTCCCTGACTGCAGAGTTGTTCAGTGCTATACATTTTCTAATTTCCTGACTGATGGAGCAGGGCAAAGTTCAGATCTATTGTTGAAAGGGTCAGTATGAGTTGCAGTGGACTTGATGACACCTAAAGACAGCAAGATAACAAGATACGCAGAAAAGTTTGTTTGTCATGGTATTGCTGTGAGGACTTAAAATCAGAAATAAAGTCATCAAGCTGGATGGAGTGCTATAGTTTATTTTCCTGTAGGCATTTTTTAAATATCAATAATTTTAATGTTTAGGGAAAATTTGTTTTTGTTTATGTTAATGATAATATGATGCATGTATTTGTATATTTATCAAAGACAGTTTATGATAAGTTTGGAAATAAATGTGGGAAACTGTGGTGCTATTGAACAAAGAGTATATTAGAGAAATTAAATTTTTTTAAAAAACATACTATGGCTAATTTGTTAACTAATTTCATTTTTCTTTGTCTCAATAATAGAAAAGATTTAATTATTATTACAAAAGTAGAGCTACATTTCGCCATAATTTTGCAAATTTTTAAATTCTCGTTCTTAAATGTGAGCTTTATTATCTCCAACAGAATTATAGTTCTAACACTTATACGCTTAAACAACACATTAAAAAATCTTATTGTAAAATCAAATAGTTGTGGTACTTTTCTTATTTTCACCAAAATAAAAATTAATTGCATATATTGTGACAGATAAAATGGAGTATACCAAAAGATAATTCCTTTGAAACCCAGTGGTATTTCCTTTGAAATAAAGGATCAAAAGAAAAGCTTCTACCCACTAGCAAGAGTGTTGTTTACTGAAAGATAAAAGTGAAAGGACAGTGATTTTCAAATTTATTTAATTCATATTTTTTAAATATCTATAAATTTAAAAGATTACAAAATGGAAGACAGAAACTGTATAGAAGTAGTACATATTTCAAAGAAATGCATGAAATAAGGTATCCTAATTAAAATTATCATGCCTTAGAGAAGAATTTATTCTTTCCAAAATGGTGTAATTTAAAATCTTCAAATATTATACCTATAAATCTGAAAATTATTCACTGATACAGTCCAGGATACAAATGTTCACAGAATAATATTACAACTATAATATACTTTAATAAAATTATTTTACAATTAAAATGGCTCCCATAAAGACATAAAGGAAATACTGATAGTAAGAAATTTCTAGGTGAAATAATTTAATGTCTACCTTTCAATAAGTAAATATTGAAAAACAAATTAATGAATTTTCTTTTTCTAAAATGTCTTTCCATTATTTTGTCTTATGTATGAAATATATCCCCTATGCTTTAAAAAAGGGACAAGAAGGAGAAAGTAATGTGCAGTTTTCTTTTTCAAAGTGGAAAAAAATAATTATAAAGAGTTTAAATAATAATGTTTAAAAATAGCAAAATTTAGCCAGTAGTAAAATATTATACAAATAATTGTTGTTGTTGTTGTTGTTAAGTGCCGTGGAGTCGCAGGTGACTCATAGCGACCCTATGAAGGAGAGTCCTTGAAGCTTGGGTGCCTTTCACCCTCTCTCCAGGTTCATAGGGTTTCTGGAGGCCAGTTATTATGGAAGTGGACGCCACTCCTCCTTCCACGCTTGTTTAATCGGGAAGCTCCATCCCACTCTCAGTCCGCATTGGGTAACCAACCATTAACACATTTGACGCATCCATGTCACAGATAATTAGAGGCTAAAATATCAAATAAAATTAATGCATATAGTCATAGAAGAGAAAAATAAATAAAATGTAAAAGTCAATATGTAAAACCAAATATCAATTATAACAATGAATGTGAGTATATAAAACTACATGTCTAAAGAAAAACCCTCTCAGTATAAATAAGTAATCTATGTACATATTGCCATGATCTTTTCAATCACTTGCTATGCAACTGAGAGTTGGATGATGAATAAGGATGACCGAAGATGAATTGATACCTTGAGTTATGGTATTGGAGAAGAATATCCCATCGACTGTCAAAAGAAGAGTTATGTCTTGGAAATAGCACAGCCAGAGTGCTCCTTGCAGGCAAAGATGACAAGACTTCACTTCACATACATTGGGTATTTTGCTAGAAGAGGCTATTATTTGGGCAGGGACTTCATGCTTGGAACAGTGGAAGAACAGAGAAAGAGAAGATTGTCAATCAGGTGGATTGGCCCACTGACTGTAGCCATAGGCTCAACTTTGTCAGAGAGTATGAGGAAGGCACAGAATAGGACAGGGTTTAGTTAATGCTGTTTATATAGTCGTTATAAGTTGTACTCGACTAGACAGCACTTAAAAACAACAACAGCATGCATATAATACATGACACTGACATACACATTATTGTTATTGTTAGGTGCTATTGGGTCAACTGTGACTCATAGTAACCCTATGAACAGTAGCCCTGATCTCTGTCCTAGCCCAAGCTAATTTCACTGTTTCTAACACTTCTACTTCCATTACTCCAGTTATTGTGTCAATCCCTCTCACCTCTATCTCTGCTGTGCTGACCCTCCACCCGTCTAAGCATGATGTCCTTCTCAAAGAACTTGTCCCTCCTGGCTACAAGCCCAAAGTATGTGAGATGGAGCTTCAATCAATCAATCCTTGCCTTCAAGGAGAAACATGGTTTCACCCTCCCCAGAACAGACTTGTTTGTTCTCTTGGGAGTCCAGGTTTGTTCAATACTCTTCTCCAGCACCACAATGCAAAAGCATCAATTCTTATTCTGTTATCCTTAGTCATTGTCCAGCTCTGTGATGCATAGCACGTAACTGTGAAGTCTACTGCTTGGATCAGTCCCACTTTAGACTGATGTCATTGCTCGTCAGCACTTTGAAGAAGACCCTGACAGCAGACTTTCTCATTGCAATTCATGTTTGATTTCCTGACAGTGTCAAAATTATTGATTGTGGATCCAAGGAAGATGAAATGGTTAACAGTCTCAGTTTCATCTTCATCTACATGGTACTACCAACTGGCCCTGTGGTGAGAATCTTTGTTTTCTTGATATTGAGCTTAATCCACATTGAACACAGCAGTCCTTGTCCATCTGCACCAAACATGTCAGGTCCCTCACAGTTTCAGCAAGCACGGTTGTATCATCTGCACAACACGGGTTATTAAGAGAACCAAATAATGATGTGATGTTGTTGTTATTGTGCTGTTCTGTGCCATCGAGTTGCCTGTGACTCATAGCGACCTTATGTTCAACAGTCCTAAACCCTGCTCTATCCTCTGCCAATCTTATTGTCTCCAAAATACCTACCCCCATTACCCCAGTCACTGAATCAATCCATCTCTTAGAGGGTCTTCCACCCTCCCATAGCACAAAGTCCCTTTGCAAGGACTGGTCTCTCCTTGCAACATGTCCAAAGTATGTGAGACAAAGCTTCAGAATTCTTGCCTCCAAGGAGCAGCCTGGTTTAACTCTCTTCCAGATGAACCTGCTCATGTTCTTAGCAGTTCATTGTATATTTAATTCTCTTCTCCAACACCAGAGCTCAAAGGCATTAATTCTCCTTCTATCATCCCTAGTCATTGTCCTACCTGTCTGACACACAGCATGTGATTGCACAGGAGCACCTTAGTCTCCAGAGTGACATCATTTCTCTTCAGTACTTTGGAGAGGTCTCTAATAGCAGACTTTTCCATTGCAATACGACTTTTAATTTCCTAGCTGCTAGTGCTAAGAGTGTTGATTGTGGAGCCAAGCAAACGAAAGCTGTTAACAATCTCAATCTCTTCACCATCTATCATGATGCTGTCAATTGGCCCAGTGATGAGAATCTTTGTTTTCTTCATATTAAACCTCAAACCATATTGAAGGCTTCAGTCCTTGACCTTCTGTACCAAGTGCTTCAGGTTCTCCTCAGTTTCAGCAAGCAGGGTTGTGTCATTTGTATAACACAGATTGCTGATGATTCTTCCTACAATCCTGATGTAACATTTCACCTCATACAGCCCAGCCTCCTGGATAATCTTTTCTGCATATAGATTGAAAAGATGTGGAGACAAGATGCATTCCTGGTATACACCCTTCCTAATTTTGAACCACAGTGCTTCCTTGCTCTGTTCTGATGACAGTATCCTGGTCCAAGTATAGCATCACATTAGCATGATATTCTAGGATTCCCATTCTTCTCAGAGTTAGCCACAATTTTTGTGATCCACACAGCCAAACACCTTTGTATAATCAATGAAACACAGATAGACATTTCTCTGGTACTTTCTGCTTTCAGACAAGATACAGGTAATACTAGCTACAATATCTCTAGTACCGTGACCCCTTCTTAAACCAGCCTGGACTTCTGGCAGTTCTCTGTTGATGTGCTGTTCCAGTAATTTTTTTAATAATCTTCAGCACAATCTTGCTTATATGTGATATTAATGATACTGTTCAATAATTTCCACATTCTGTTGGATCACCTCTCTTTGGAATGGGAACAAATATAGATCTCTTCCAGTCAGTTGGCCAAATTGTTGTCCTCCAGGTCTCTTGGCACAACTTCGTGAGCATGTCCAGGGCAGCATTTGTTAGTTAAAATATGTCAATCGATATACCACCAATTCCTGGGCCCTTATTTTTTGCCAATTCTTTCAAAGCTGCTTGAACTTCTTTCATCACCATAGGCTCTTGCCTATGTTGTTTCATGAAATTCTTCTGTGTCTGCCAATTCCTTTTGGTACAATGACTGTACACTCTTCCCATTTTTTAAAAATTGAAAGGGAAAAAATACCTTGTAACAGAAATCAATTACTACATTATGATGTCCACACTAAGTATACTGATAGACACTATGAAGAAAACTTAAAATTACAGAAAATTTATCATTATATTGCATGGTTTAAAATCAGAAAAAGTATATATACATCAGGGCTGCTTTAATTTTCTATTTCTAGTATTACATACAAGGAAGTCCAGTGAATACCACTATCATTCAAATATATGCACCAACAACCAGAGACAAGGAAGAGGAGATAGAAGATTTTTACCAACTTTTACAATCAGAGATTGATCGAACATGCAATCAAGATGCATTGATAATAATGGGTGACTGGAATGCAAAAGTGAGGAACAAAGAAGAA
>NW_006399929.1:4691539-4702900 GCF_000299155.1 Elephantulus edwardii | reverse complement strand
AGGCCCTCTATGAGGTGGATTGATTCAGTGACTGGGATAATTGGAATGGGAGTGTCAGAGACAGTGCGATTGGTACAGGACAGAGCGGAGTTTAGGGCTATTGTACATAGAGTCGCTATGAGTCGCAAGCGACTCGACGGCACATAACAACAACAACAGCAACAACAGTAATTGTTTATGCCAAGTAAGTTATTCCAGAAGTTAGACTATATGAAGAAGATTGGTGGAAGACTCATAAATGCACTAGATTAATGCTGATATCATTCTTGCAGAAAGTGAAGAAGACTTAAAATAATTTCCTAATGGAGATCAAAGATCACAACTTTCTATGACGATTACACATCAATATTAAGGAAACAAAAATCTTCACAATTAAAAAGACTTCATGTTAGATGAAGAAAAGAATAAAGTTACCAATAATTTTATTTTTCTTAGCTACACAATAAATTACCATGGAAGCAATAGTCAAGAAATGAAAAGATGTGTTGCATTGGGTAACTTTGCTGTAAAGAATTCTTGCTATTTCTAACGTACAGAGTTATCATGTAAAGACTCAGGTGTACCAACCCAAACCATGGTGTTTTCTATTTCTTCTAATGCTTGAGAAAGTTGGGCAATAAATAAGAACATTTGAGAAAAAATTACTCTTTTGAATTGTGGTTTTGGCAAAAAAGTATTGAATATACCATGGACTTCCAAAAGAACAAACAAATGGGTTTTGCAGGAAGTGCTACCAGGATGCCCTTTTTAGCCAAGAGTGGTGAACCTTGGTCTCTTACACATTTGCCATGTTGGAGAAAGACATGGTGCTTGGAAAAAATATAAAGCCTTCAAAAAAGATAGACATATCATTCAGGGAGCTGGGCTTTATGAAGAAGAATGTGGCATCAGGACTGGAGGGAGACTCACCAACAACTTGCATTATGCAGATAACACAACTTTACTAGCTGAGACTGAGGAGGACTTGAAGCACTTGCTGCTGAAGGTCAAGGACTGTAGTCTTCAATATGGATTGAAGCTCAACATCAAGACGACAAAGATTCTTACAACTAGGCCTATTCACAGCACCAAGATAAATGTTCATAGGCAATATGAGTTGGAGACAAACATGTCTGTATATATACAGTTAGATATTTTACAAAGCAGATTTAACATTTATGTAGTGGAGAAAATACACAGATATACCTCAACAATGTTCATATATAATATCATTGTCCCTGAATAATTATTGAGATTCTCTTCTTTCATTTTTTTTGTAGATTTTAGATTATCTGCATTCCTACCTTAATTATTTAAAATTTATGGTTTTTTAATTCTAAAATAGCACATCAAACAATGTGTTTTGTTGCTTTATTTTCCAAAGAACACAGTGGGTAATTCTTACGGGGAAAAAAAGAATCAGACAATTATGTGTGGCTTCAAAATTTATTGGCTTAATTTTGTGCAATTTTAGACAATCATTAAAATAATTTAAAGCAAATTATTTACTTGTGCTTTTGCTTTGAATTTTCACACTTTAGTGCTAGGATTTGGCAATATTAACTAAATGTTTAGTTGTGAACTGAGACGGGTCAAGAACATAGTACCACGACTATTTTTTCCCAACTTTAGAGAGGATTAATAAATTATTTGCTTCAAACTCAGTATTTACAATATTCTGAGTAGTTTGATTCTCCCAGTCCACCAGAATGATAACCCAACCCTTTGAAATCTCAGTAATAGTCTTACTGAAGTCTATGAAATGAAGATACAGCAGTCTTGAACACTGGACTCCTTTTAAGTCCTAATCATTTTTAAACTGCTCCAGAGATTGATCATTGATCAGAGATTGAACTTGGAGTACAATAGATGTTCACAACCAGGTTGCTCAACTTATTTGTTTCTTACCTATAAAGTTTTAAGGACCAGGCAATTTCCTTTATTTTGTACCATCTCAGTTCCCTGAGAGCATTTCTGCTGAGATAAATGTTGAGATCTGACTATCTCATCTTTCTTCAAGTTCTTATTTATTTATGCTTGACTCATTATTTCTCACATTTTATATCACATTTTGATCTACTTTTTCTAGAAGAAACTTCTTTACATCTTCAAGATTTTGTTTGGAAATTCCCTGAGCCAAAAGTTCATCACTTACAAGCTTTATTTTCGCAAAACACTTTAAAATATTTCAAAGTACTTGCCATCTTATAAATCTGTTATAGAAACATAGAAATGTTTTCTTCAAGAGTTCAGTAATATCTCAGCATTTACTTCAAAGTCTCATGAAACACGCTAAATGTCCTGATTCCTACCGACATTCTGTTCATGACAGTAGAAGATTATTCCACAGCTATTACTTATGAGCCCTCGATGTAATCATCCTTAACAACTTTAATTTCACTAATACTATCCTTAGGAAAATATAAGCTTTTTCATGTCAAGTTCCTTCAAACTCTTCCAGCCTCTTCCCATTACCAAATACTAAAGTCATATTTAGTAATTTTCTACAGCAATATCCCAGTTCTTCTTGTAAATTTTGTCTTCATTGCCTAGGCTGTTTTAATGATACACCACAGAATAAGTGGCCTGAAAGAACAAACATGTATCATCTCACAGCTTCAGATGCTCAAAGTACAAATCAAGGTCCTGATCATGTTGATTTCTTACAAAAACCTAAAAAGAAGACTTTTCCATTCTACCTTCTAGTGACTGCTGGAATCATTGACATTTCTTGCCTTGTAAATTCATCTTCATCTAATGCTTTCCCTGTTTAATTTAAGCAGATGTTATTACTGAAATGATTAATTGAATCCATAAGTCACATACATAATCTTTTAACAGAATTTTGTCCAGTCACACCTTTGCTACCCTCTATAAAGTATGCTTTATTTTTCTTCTGTTATTTTAATATTTATGGTCTTTGTTTTATTTGTTGTTACTGAGAATATACAAGTGCAAAAGTACGTAGACCAATTCAACAATTTCTTATGTGCAATACCATAGCATTGATTATATGCTTAAAGTTGTGCAATTCTTTCTATTCTACTTTTTGAGCTGTTCTTTCGCTTACTCCTTCTAAATTTCTGTAAAACAGTACAACAAATGTAGAGAGGCAATGTCTGATCTCCACTAAATTCACAAGGTGGAACATCTCAATCAATAATATCAACAAAACAACACTGATTTCTATGAAGTCAAACTTGCCCCTATGCTGCTTCTATACCTTCTTCTATCAATTTTTCTATCAATTTTAACATCAATAATCCCTCCTACATCTCCCCTTAGTCTATTATTAAGTTTAACTCTTTCTATTCTTCTGTTATGTTCTACTCTTTTATCAAGTTAATTACTCTGTTTTAATGACTATATAGGACTCACAGACATTACCTCACTTTATGGGGTCTTTTAGGTCACAGGTTACAATTTATGCTGGATATAATCGGGACATAATCCTTTAATCAGGACAGTTTATTCTCAGGCATGCTTGCATCACACCTGTCTGACTCTAGGCCTTGTGGCTATGATACCTGCTCCACACATGAAAAAATGTTACAAAGCTTTTTAGTTCTGTGAAGTATGTACCCTCCCTTCTCTCAGCTGGTCATTAAGCCTAGGCCAAAGTGCTCTGCTCTGGCTCTGTTGGAAAGATGATCTAGCTCAGCTGTATCTCACACCAGTTTCTGCTGTTGCTAGTACTTCTATTGCATCTCAGTCTTTTTCTTGCTCTATTGGATGCAGGACTCTCTGGTTCAAAGGATGTGTTGCATTCTCTGCTTTTTGTTTTGTGATGGTACTGATATTCTCATTTTCTACCTCTGAACTTGCTCAGTGTTAGCTAGGCAGGATGACAAAATTTTCTCGTTTCCTCATAAGTAATCTGCATACTTTATTATATTTCCCTATCAAAGGTATGATTTCTTTTGTATACATTATTAACAAGCTATCAAACTACTTTGTAGGACTAAGAACACCCAATCTTTGTTGGTCTACTCAACAATGTAGTAAAAGCCAAAACTAATGACTAGAAAGTCATATTGAATAATCTATTCTAGCACTATTTTTAATCAAATTTTTTTATTTACTATTGGCAAATTCCTGGAAGCAGGAGCGGCATCCACTTCCAATATGGCTTGCCTCCGGAAACAGTACGAACAGTGCTCAGGCCTTTTGTTCATAGGGTCGCTATGAGTCGTCTACAACTTGATGGCACCTAACAACAACAACAACAATTATCAAATTAATATCATATGAATACTTCTTAAAACAGCACAGTCCTCAATAAATAAATACTTTACTAGTTAATTCAACCTACTATTTGCTTTTAAGAAGAGTTCATCTGTTTATGGATAGGAAGACTCAATATTGTGAAAATGACAATCATACCAAAAGCAATATAAATGTTCAATGCAATCCCAATACAGATAACAAATTCATTTTCAAGGAGATCAAGAGGGAAATTATCAAGTTTATATAGAGAGGAAAGTGGCCCTGAATAAGCAAAGCTCTTCTGTAAAACAAAACTGAAGTGGGAGTCATAGCACTCCCTGACCTCAAAACCTATGACACAGTGGCAATAACCAAAACTGCATGGTACTCATGCAATGACAGGCACATAGAACAATGGAACAGAATTGAGAAACAAGAAAATGATCTGTCTATGGCCAGATTAAATTAGATAATAAAACCTGTCAAATGCGGAAATGACAGCCTCTTCAACAAACCATGCTGGCAAAACTGAACTGCTACTTGCTGAAAGCTGAAACAGGATCTACATCTCACATCATACACAAAATCAATTCAAGGTGGATCAGAGATCTGGGAATAAAGCCCCAAACCATAAAGTTCATAAGAGATAAAGTGAGACCAAGCTTAGAAAGCCTTGTCTATGGTATAAAGAGACTGCCAAATACAACCAGAAGTACACAGTCTGGAGAGGATAAAATTGATGAGTGGGGCCTTCTAAAGATTAGAAGTACACACCAACCTTTTTCCAATAAAGTTAAAAAAAACTCTATTGACTGGGGTAAGATTTGACAATACCATCTTAGATAAGGATCTCATAACAAAAGTTTACAGAATGCTACTCAATCTCCAGAAACGACTGATAAACCATTAACAAAATGGGCAGAAAGTGAGGAAAGATTTTTCACAGAAGAAAGCATTCAGATGGCAAACAGACACATGAAAAAATGTTCAAAATCACTGGCAATAAGTCAGATGCAAATTAAAACCACAATGAGATACCATATCAACCAGTACAAGTGGCAAAATTTAGCAAGGTAGCAAGAAATAAACTCTGGAGAGGATGTGGAAAGGTTGGAACTCTCATACACTGTTGATGGGATTGTAAAATGGTGCAAGCACTCTGGAAGGTAGTTTGGTATTTCCTCAAAAAGTTGAACACAGACACTCCATATGACCCAGCTATTCCACTACTAGGAATATACCACAAGGAAATTAGAACTGAGACACAAACAGATTTGTACACCAATGTTCATAGCAGTAGTATTCATCATGATAAAAATATGGGAACAGCTCAAATGTCCAACCACAACCAAAAAGAGAAATTGTGGTACATTCACACAACAGAATACTAAAAAGTACTCAGGAGCAATGACTTTTTTAAAAAAAAAATACTACATAACTTGGGAGAGGCTGCAGATCATTATGCTGAGTGAACTACTCAGTCTCTTAAGGACAAATACTACATAATAGCATTATTGTAAAAATAGAAAAATAACTAGCTAACCATATACGTGGTTCCAAAGGGGAAAGGGTGGGAGCAGATATGTGAGGATGGGTAGAGGTGAAATCACTGGGTTGCACAATTTGGTGGGTAGAGGGAGAGGGTAAAGGAAATGGGAACGGTCTGGCAGAAACCTGAAAGGTTGGTCAAAGTCCAATGGTGATTAATTTTGTAAAACACAGTAAATGGGAATGACTGTATAAAGCACAATATGAATGAAGAGTAGTAAGAAATGCAATGTATACAAACTTTGTTAGCAAGCCATTATGAAATTAATTTTTTTTAAAAAAAGATTAGTTCATGAAATATGTTTCATTTAAGTTTTAAGTACCATCACAGGCCAATAGTTTTAGGGATTCATTCATCTTCTATCACTCCAGAAGTACTTGATTCTATGAAAATTTTCAAGTCTATGTTGCATTGCTTCCCTTTTGATCAGAGTTTTTAATAGGAGCTTTGGTTAAAATTTTTTATGATGGTAGCTGGGAATTATCCACTTATTCTAGTCTCATTGCTAAGAAGGTAGTTTTCCATAAACAATTTATTAGTCACACATTCCAGTTCTTCCTCTTTATGCAACTCTTCTGTCACCTATTACTCCAGGCAAGTAGAAGTCAAATGTTAAATGCTGGATGGCTGCCTGCAAGTTTTGAAGCCAACAAGCAATGTGCAACAAACTAAGAGTTAGTGCAGACATCCTCAACAAAATACTAAATAAATTAGCTGGGATTTGCCATGAAACTCTGAATTTTTAAACATTTAAAGACTGAGAATCCTCTAGTGTTTCAAATGATGGTTTTTCTCTTGTAATTTTATTCCTTAATAATTTTCATTCTTCCCACATTTTATAAGCAACAAGAAGAAATTATACTGCATTTTCAAAATTTTGTTTAGAAATATTCTCTGCCAAATACCAATTTGTCACTTAACAAGATCTATGTTCCACAAAATACTTAAACCTAATTCAGACCACTTATTTGCTACTTAATTTTAAGGACTTTCCTTTTTCAAATGTTCAATAACATGTTCTGTCGAACATTTTAGTTGAAAATCTCACCAGAAGACTATTTAATGTTCACATGTCTAGCACCATTCTCTTCTTGATTATATCTTTCTCTGCAGATCTTTTCAATTTCCTCTGATTCATTATCAAGATAACGTTAGAAACCTCTAAGCCTAGCAATAGTCTCTAGAGGACAAAATAGGTCTTCACTATCAATTATTGCCAAATTTTATAGTGTTTATGCATTATATCATTCTAAGACATTTTTAGTTATTTATTATCACAACACCCCAGTTCTGATACCAAACCTTGTCTTCAGATTCAATCCAGAAAGAGGACAAGTAGAAAAAGCAAGGGACTTATGGTAGGTTATTGAATGAAGAGAATTGTTAGAAGCGTTAAAGAGGCATAATCAAGTCTGAATTGGTAAGAATGAGTCAAAGCCATACCATATATCCCAGTGCTGTTTTAGTCAAGCTCTAGAGACTACTGTTACATTGGAAAGCTGTTAATATGTTCTATATGTTTCCATTTTAGGAATTTATAGATGAGGATTTAATGAAATCATAGGGATATTTTTCGTAAGATTGGTTTGCAAACGTTGTTCCCCCATATATTCATTTTTTACAACAAGCATTAGCACCTAAAGGGGACCTTTGGTGGTGTAGCCCATAGAGAGTTACACTAACTCAAAGATCATGCCTCTCTAGTTATTTGAATCCACTAATGGTTCCTTGGGAGAAAAATGGCCAATTCCTTCTTGCTCCATTTACAGCCTTAGAGACCCAATGCAGGGTCAGTTAGGGATTGGTTCTCACTGAAGGGCAATGACTTTTGAGAAAGACAATGTACATTAATATAGCTTATTGCAAGAAGTACCAACAGATGGCACTCTGTTCATGATCATGACAGGTATTCACTCCCATGTGCTTATGGACACACCTTGGCATATGTATATCTTGAAGCTATGTGGTGAAAAGTTGTCCACATCTCTGTAGATTTTTTTTCTTACTTCAGTAACTTAGCAGCAGATAAAAATTTTTCATAAAACATACATCATCTCATATAATAAAATTCTTTTCAAGAATCCCTGTTATCATGACTTAATAAAACAAGTCATGATGTTGTTGTTGTTGTTATGTGCTGTCGAGTCTCTTGCAACTCATAGTGACCCTGTGTACAACAGCCCTAAACCCTTCTCTATCCTGTGCCAGTTTTACTGTCTGTGACACATCTACCTCCATTATCCCCATCATATCCATCTCATTGAGGGTCTTTCTCTCCTGTGCTGTCCCTCCACCCTCCCAAGCATGAAGTCCCTTTCCAATGACTGGTTCTCCTTATAACGTGTCAAAAGTATGTCAGAGGAAGCCTCAGAATCCTTGCCTCCTAGGAGCAGCCTGTTTTCACTCTCTCTAGGGGAAGTCTGTTTTTTCTCTTAGCAGTTCATGCTATGTTCAATACTCTTCTCCAACACCACAGCTCAAAGGCACCAATTCTCCTTCCATCACCGATAGTCACAGTTCAGCTCTCTGATGCATAGCAGGTCATTGCAAAGTCTGGACCAGGCACATCTCAGTCTCCAGACTGACATCATTGCTCTTCAGTACTTTGGAGAGGTCTCTGACAGCTGACTTTCCAAATGCAATTCATCTTTTCATTTTTCTGGCTGTTGCTACCAAGAGTGGAGCTAAGGTAAACTAGAACTATTAATAATCACAATCTCTTCATCATCTATCATGATGCTGCTAATTTGCCCAGTGGTGAGAATCTTTGTTTCCTTGATGTTGAGCTTCAGTCCATATTGAAGGCTGCAGTCCTTGACCTTGAAGGCTGCAGTCCTTGACCTTCTGCAGCAAGAGCTTCAGGTCCTCCTCAGTTTCAGCAAGCAGGGTTGTGTCCTCCGCATAGCGCAGATTGTTAGAGTCTACCTCCAAACTTGATGTCACATTTCTCCTTATAGTGGCCAACCCCCTGGGTAGTCTGTTCTGCATATAGATTGAAAAGGTATGAAGATAGGACACATCCCTGGTGTACACCCTTCCCAATTTTGAACCATACAGTGTTTCCTTGCTTTGTTCTGACAACTGTCTCTTGGTCCAAGTGTAGATTTTGTATTAACATGATCAAGTGTTTGTGATTCCCATTCTTCTCAGAGTTAGCCACAGTTTGCTGTGGTCCACACAGCCAAATGCCTTCGCATAGACTTTGAAACACAGATAAATATTCGTCTGGTACTCCCTGCTTTCAGCCAAGATCCATCTAACATTAGCTATAAGAGATACTGGCATATGTCATGCTGTTGTTATGTGTTGTGGAGTCGCCTCCAACTCAGCGACTCTGTGTATAACAGCCCTAACCCCTGCTCTATCCTGTGCCAATCTCACTTTCCCAACACACCTACCCTAATTACCCCAGTCACTGAATCAATCTACCTCATAAAGGGTCTTCCTCTCTTACTCTGTCCCTCTGCCCTCCCAAGCATGATGTCCCTATGCAAGGACTGGTCCCTCCTTTCAACATATCCAAAGTATATGAGATGAAGCTTTAGAATGCCACTATCACTATCAATTTATTAATTCATGCAAAATGTGTTTCTGTCACTGGGACGTAAATTGTATTGGGGTGCAGTAGCAAACCAGGTGAGGTAAAATAGGTTTATGATAGGTGATCAATGGTTTCCAGTTCTTCATTTATCTGTGATCTATGCCTCCATTCAGTTGGACAAAGCATATTTGTCCTCATCTTAACGTTGAGCTTGTATTAGGCATTCTCTTATCAATGGAATATTGGTGGCAGTTATGTATACAGATTTACTTCCTTTAACTCTAATGATTCCTCATTGGAAATAAATGTCCCCAGAGATCCATTGGTTTTCAACCTGTATCACAGATTAAATGCATAGAGGTAGAAATATTAATTGGGTCATTTCTGGAAATAGGATATTAAGTTCAGGCCTGACAACTCAGCATTATACAGTTGATAGACTGGAGTACAGTTTATGGAGAACAGGGTAGACTACCCAAAATTTATTTATTTCTTAAATATGAAAATTAGTTCTTTTCTTTTAAGTCACTGAGTGTTAGGTTTGTTTGTTGATAAGCATTATTACAGCAAAAGAAAATATAAACCCAACAATATAGCTACATATTTTTATTCTTGATCACAAGTTATTATGACCAATCTAACTAAAATTAATGTAAAGTATTTGAGAAGAGTGAATGAAAGTTATAAAAAATATTATAAAATATTTTCTTCTAGATATTTTGTTTTTATGATGAATCACCAGAATTAAAGGCAAATTCAACTGGAATAATTAAAATGTTATATATTTTCATAAGTGAGATGCAGTATGGGGAAAATTACATTGTACATTGCAGTATCTCTTCTCACCTTGTCATGAAACTTTCTTTAATAAAATATTTACCTCTTTTTTAATTAAATTTAAGTCTAGCTGAAAAATCCACTATAGCTAAAAAAAAGAAAGAAACTTATTGCAGAAGTTCATAAGTAAGATTCATTAATCACTGCAACAAATGTTATTAAAAAGAATTCTGCTAGGTTCATCAAAGATCTAGGGTTAAAAGATTAAAACTATTTAAAAAAATCAGAGAAAAATTGGGAACAAACTTAGGAACCCTACTCTCCAATGGCTTAGTGGTAGGAGCCAAGGGCAAGTGATTCAAACCTACCAGCTACTCCACAGGAAAAAGATTGGCAATCTCCTCCCATGTAATTTATAGCCTCTGAAAACCCACTGGTGAATCAGTTCTAAGCCTGTTCTGACTTCATGGTAAATGAAAACAATGATCTATGACATGAAAAGGCTATCAGACATAGGAAAAAAAAAATGCACAGCCAGGAGAGGATAAAATGAGTAAATGAGATCCTTTATAAATTAAAGCCTTATATGTATTAAAAAATTCTCAAAAAAAGTGAAAAGAGAACCTACAACCAGAGGTAAAATTGTTTGGTAATGGGAGGCCCCAAGAAAGAGAGTTCAACTACAAACCACATGGTGACCAGGTTCCTTTGTGGTGGGGTTGCTAGGTCTACTAGGAAGAAAAGGCAACACAGATTATCATGTAAATAAGACCCACCAATTTCTGAAGGAGCCAAAAAGAATTATAAGAGTCTTGTTGAACTCAAGAAGACAGGCAGTTTGGACTAAGGAGAGGACTAGGGAAGCTGGTCGTGGATGAGGGGTTCCTATCTAAAATTTATAGAAAACTCCAGCACCTCAAGAAGAAAAAGACAACTCAAATGCAAAATAGGCCAAAGATATGAAAATACTCTTCACCAAAGAAGACATTCAGATAGCCAATCAACACATGAAGAAATGCTCAAGATAACTAGCTATTGTAGTTATGTGCTGTCCAGTCAGAACAGACTTATATCCCACCCTTTCAGAAGGTTTTCAGAGCCTGTAAATAGCACAGAAAGTGACTGCCTATCTTTCTCCCATGGAGCAGCTGGTGGATTCAAACCTCTGCTTCTCGTTTGGCAGCGCAACCCCTTAGCCATCAGGCTACCAGATTTTCCTCACTTGCTGTGAAAGAGATGAAAATAAAAACTATTGTGGAAAAGTTTTGTATTTCCTTAAAAAGTTAAAACTGGATGAAACATGTTTACG
>NW_006399929.1:4682272-4691319 GCF_000299155.1 Elephantulus edwardii | reverse complement strand
AATCCCAAAATCTCTGTAGATGTTCATTGAAATGAAAAATAAACAACTTAATTTAAAAAAAAAAGTTAAAATAGAAATATCTTTTGTCCCAGCTATTCCATCATTAGGAAAATTCCCAAAAGAAATAAGAGGTATGAAATTAACAGATACATGCATATCCATGTTTACTGTGTCATTGTTCACAATAGCAAAGAAATAGGAATGACCCAAGTGTCATCACAAACAAATAAAAAGGAAAATTATGGTATACTCACACAATGGAGTACTACAAAACATTGAGAAACAATGAAAAATTCATAAAACATTACACAACACATATGAGTCTAGAGAACATTATGTTGAATTAAATAAGTCCATCACAAAAAGGAGAAATACTATATGTTGTCGTTGTTGCTGTTAGGTGCCATCAAATTGACCATGACTCATAGTAACCCTATGAACAACAGATCTGCACCCTGTCCTATCTTGTGCCATCCTCATCATCTCCGATACACTTAAGCTCATTATTGCAGTCACTGTATCAGTCCATCTGTTTGAAGATCTTCCTGCCTTTTATTGACTCTCCACCTTTCCAAGCATGATGTGTCTCTCCAAGGAATAACCTCTCTTAGCAACATGCCTTAAATATGAGAGATGAAGCTTTACCATCTTTGCCTCTAAAGAGAATTAATTCTGAGTGCACTTTCTCCAAGACACATGTTTGTTCTTTTGACAGTCCTTGGAAAATTAAGTAGTCTTCTTCAACACCACAGCTCAAAGGTATCAGTTATTCTTCTGTCATTTTCATTCATTGTCACCAGCTCTCAGCTACATAGTAAGTGACGGGAAAGACCATGGCCTGAATCAGGTGCACCTTAGTCTTCAGATTATCCCCATTGCTGCTCAGTAATTTGGAGATGTCCCTGACAGCAGACTTGCCTGCTGGTACCTGACTGCTGGTACCAAAGATGTTGATTGTAGATTCAAGTAAGATGAAATCACTGACAATTTAAATATTTTCGCCATCTATCATGATGTTGTGCATTGCTCCAGTGATGAGGATATTATCTTCTTGATGTTTGGATGAAATTCATGCTGAAAGTTGTAGTCTTTGATTTTCTGCAGCAAACACTTCAAATCCTTCTCACATTCAGCAAGTAAGGTTGTGTCAGCTGCATAGCACAGGTTGTTGATGAGTGTTCCTCCTATCCTGCACCTAAGTTCTTTTTCAAAGAATCTAGCTTCTCGAATTATTTGGTCAGCATACAGTTTAAATAGGTATAGAGAAAGGTTACAACCCCATAACACAAATTTCCTGATTTTAAACAATGCAAGATTCACTTTCTCTGTTTAAATAACAGCTTTTTTAGTCTAGGTATAGGTTTCCTATGACCATAATTATGTGTTCTGGGATTTCTATTCTTCTCAATGTTTGTCATAGTTTATGATTTACACAGTCACATACATAGGGCAAATTTGTAAACGATGAAAGAAAGTTTTACATACAGAGATAATCAATCTAGTATGGTTATCAGGGAAGGAAATAGAAGTGATTGGGGTGAGTAGAAAATTAATTGATAGAAAAACAATCCTTACTGAGATGGGTGAAGGGAAGACAATGTGGAATCAATGGATGATCAGATATTCCGTGTATTGTAATTGGTGTTTTAGGACAGAATGTGCATGAGGATTGTTTTGAAAATTTAAAACAAAACAAACAATATGCCTTGTAAACTTTCACTCATATATCAACAAAACGTATTTTTTCAATAAAATTTACATTAGGTATATCAACGATTTAAAATATGTATGTAATAGCACTATATGAAATCACACATATAACTAAATTTCATCTTTTATCTCACTTCAACTTCACTGTGACCCTGAGAAATGACCAGTTTAATAATCATTATTTTTTCATTAACAATAAGATCAATATGGTTTCTTGATAAAATAAAATTCATGTTATTTAAATAAAAGATACTTTTAATATATTTAATAAATAAAAATATTTAAAACTAATGATTTTTCCCTTACTACTTTAAAACCAACTGTTTTAGTCACTTCCATAAATGTCATTACTCTACATGTAGTAATATGAAAATATTTTAAATTGATAAGATTATTTTCTCTTAGCACTTTCAAACTTCTGTTTTAGTAATTTCTGCAAATGTCAGTACTCTACATGTATCCTTGTGATAATGGGCAAACTGTGTCCGAAAATTTCCATTAAAGAATTTTTCAGAAAGCACTTTGGAATGGTATATAATATCTCTCTTTTTCAAAACAAATGCATAAGGAAACTAAAACCCTAGTGTATTAATAACTTTAAAGGATCTTAAAAAGTCACCTAGTCTATTACTAAATAGACTAATTATAAAAATAATAATGAATAAAACTACAACAAAATAAACCCCAAATTCATTGCTATTTAGCAACTCATGGCAACCCCGTGTGTTACATATTGGGAGCATAACTTCTCCACTTGGGTTCTCCAGCTATAATCTTTCAAATGTAGGCACCCAGGCTATTCTTCCTTGATATGGACGATTGGTTTGAAACACCAACAGTTTACGTCACCTCAGAACTTTTTACTATTAATGTTTGTTGTAACACTATTGAATGGATTCCAACTCTTAACAACCCCATATGGCAAAGTAGAACTGCTCAACAGGATTTTCCAAACTGTAATTTTGACACATGAGAGCTCTGGTAGCCTAGCAAGAAGCCCCACTGTAATCCTGAAAGCACACGGTTTGAGGCCACCAGCTGCTCTGTGAGAGAAGGATGGGCAATCTCCTCCTGTGCAATTAACTGCCTGCCTCTGAAAACCCACCAGAGGGTCAGCTTTGAATTGGTTCCAACTCTTCAGTACACAGAACAATTTTGACACACATAGATTTCCTAGACTTTCTCCAACAAAGCTGCTAAATAGGTTCAAAATGCCAAAATTTTGATTAGTCAGACACTCACTACTGGTCCTTATCATAAACTATTAAGCTGGCCAGAAAAAAGGATTCTAAATCAAGAGAACAGAAGCAATAAAAGTTAAATCAATGTATTGAGTAAAGAGAAAGGAATTATACAAAAAAGGGCTTACTTGATTAGGCATTGAATGAAAACAAATAAAAAATTATTACCTGTCGAAGTAGAAATAAAAAGCTCTTGGAGTCAAGTTGGAACCAACTCGTAGCTGACTCTCTGTTGGGTTTCAGAGGCTGTAAATCACATAGGAGGAGATGGACCCTCTTTCTCTATTGAGCTACTAGTAGGGATGGCCTTCGGGTTAATTACAACTCCCACAGACTATGTCATTGATTTCTTTTCCCATACTTTAAAGAAATCTGTTCTGTTAAAGCTGTACATATCTCAAACTAACCTAAGCCATGTAAATTTTAAAAATAAAACTAGAAGTGGTTAAGCAAGTGCTGAAACTTAAGAGGTAAATGACTACATAGCAAGAGTCAAAGAAAAAAAGATAGGCAGGTTATGTAAGATCAGTGTAATAGGCATGTAATCAGAGAATAATGAGGACCTCTGCCTTTGAAATGTGACTGCAACCCTGTCATGCTCTAATACTCCACAGGCCAGCAGAATGATTGGAGCCAATATTAACTCAGACAGTTCTAGAGAACCTCTATTTAGCAGCAGCTGTATGAGTAGCACAGACCTAATATTGTAGAACAGGATAGATATTGAAACAACACATAATCTTTTGGTCACAGGGCACTATTACATAAATGCATTCGTGTTCTTCATTCAAGGACTGCCAGCAATAGTTTATTAGATTAAAGCAAAGGGATAAAGTGAAAAGTACATATTGTGTGTTGATTTAATCTTTATCTTATACTCAGTACAGGTGTCATATAATAAATGCCCATTCTTAATAAGGTGTTGGTATTTCATGTTTTGTTTCTTCCTAAAACAGCATGTCAGAGTGGTTAAGTTTGAGTATCGAAATGGATTCCCACTCATGGCAAGTGCATGTGCTCCAAAGGATTTTCTTAGCTGTAATCTTCACACTAGATTGTCAGACCCCTGTTAATTGTTGTTAGGATGACTGCAGGTTAGTTTGGAGGATCTAACTGGATCCTTCACTCTACTATTCACTAGCACGATACTTTAAGAAGAGCCCTGACAGCGCAAGTCTTGAGCATACAGTTGTAACCCAAACAGCTACTAGTTCAAACCTACATATGGGGACATTACAAGACATAGACCAAGAGATGTGTCCACAAAGATTACAGTCCAAAACACCGTAAGGGACTACTTTTCCACACAATCATAATCAAACCCACTGCCACCAAGTGAATTTCAACTCAAAGCGATTCTCCATGGAATTTCTGGGGCTTTAAACCTTTCGGGGAAGAGATTGCTCCTTTCCCCTCAGAATAGGGTGTGGATTTGAATCACTGATCTTTCCCATGGCCCCACAAAACACAACGCACTACATCACCAGAGTTGGGAAGCAGCAACTAATATCTAACAAAATGATTAAAAATAATGAGCTTTCTTAAAGTAAAAGGAAAGAAACAGTTCTGCATACTATTGAATAATTTTCTTAAAACCTATTACAGCCTTAGCACAATAACTTAAAACGCAAAGTATGCAGTATCTTTGTTGTTGTTTGCAATGCAATTGGAACTGAGTCATAGCTGACTCTCTTTAGAGTTTTCACAGACAGTAAATCACATGGGAGGTGACTGGCCATCCTTCTTTCATGGAGCCGCTAGCGCATTCAAACCAAGTGTTTTTGGGACTGCAGGGCAGGGCCACCAGAGCCCTGTCACTTTTATCATCAATTTTTATATGCATTTTCTCTGTATTTTAATTTTTCTCAACTTAAGTTACATAATTTATTTAGAAGATTTTATGTGTGTGTGTGTGTGTGTGTGTGTGTGTGTAAAGTTAAAAGGTGAAGGCAAAAATGATTTTTTTTTAAAAAAAGCAGTAAGTAATGGAAGAATTGGAAAAAAGAGAAAGAGTTACTGGGAAAGTCAGTGAGATTTTGTGGTATTTACAGAGCAAGTAAAGCAATTTTTTTTCTTTTTTTTTGTTTTGTGTTTTTTTAATTATTATTATTTTTGTGTGCGTGTACCGTCAAATCAGATCTGACTGGTACAGGAGGAGATTGTCCCTCCTTCCTCGGCAGAGCATCTGGTGGATTCGAACCGTGCACCTCTGGGATTGTAGTTGCAGTTCCTTGCCACTAGGCCACCAGAGCTCCCCTAGTAAAGCAATTTTTAAAGTCTAGAAATCAATCAGAACAAGTCTTTCATTAAACTCCAATAGAACACGGCTTTTTGTTCCTATCACAGGCAAAAGAAATGCATCCATTATTGTTATCGTGCATGTCAGTAGTTCTGAACCTTATAACAAATGTTTTGTAAAGTTTCCTGTACTACCAACAACAGTTAAAGGAAATGTAACTTAAACTCCCTCATTACATTCATTTGAAATCACGTATCATCAATGCAAAACATTATATTGATTCAAAAGGAATATTGATCTACCTACTTGGAGTTAAGAGAAAACACTTCATTTTATGCGCAGGGAAATGGAGGAGCAGAGAGGACTCATGATTACTAAAATAAATTTCCACTCACGACAAGTCCATGTGCTCCAGCAGGTTTTCTTGGCTGTGAGCTTCTAAAACCAGATTGTCAGAGCCCTGGTAATTGTTTTTAAAATGTCTGGTAGCATTAATAAATAAGACCAATGTCGTCTGGTAAGGTAGCCATTAACCCAGTGTGGCTATGGAGCACTTAACTTGTTGCAGTGACATTGAAAAGCTACATTTTTTTAATATCATTAAGTTTAACTAATTTAAATTAGGTCAGATTTTTGTTCTTGCAGATTTGATTATGTTTTCTTTAGCTCCAATCTGAATTTGCATATGAGTAGTTCATGGTCTGTTCCATAATCAGCACCTGGCATAGAATATCTGGACTTTATTCAAGTCTCTTCTAAGAAAGATATGACAGATTTCTTGTTATTATTATGTGCCATCAAGTCACCTGTGACTCATAGTGACCCTTTGTACAATAGCTCTGAACCTTGCCCTCTCCTGAGCCAGTCTCACTGTTTCTGATACATCTCTCCCCAATACACCACATACTGTGTCAATCTATCTCATCTGGGGTCTTTTCTCCTGTGCTGTCCTTTCACTTTTTCAAGCATGATGTCCTTCTCCAAGGACTTGTCCCTCATGGCAGCATACCCAACATATGTGAGATGGAGCAAGTAATTGTGAAGACTATTGCCTGAATCAGACATGCCTTAGTCTCTAGACTGACATTGTTTCTCTTTAGCTCTTTGGAGAGGTCCCTGGCAGCAGATTCCATTTTTTGCTATGACAGTGTTGTTATGTGATGTTGCATCAACGACAATTCATAGCAACCCTGAACACAATATCTCTTTTTAAAAATTTTATTTTATTAATTTTTATGAACATTTACAGAGATTTTTGGATTTTCATTCATTCATTGTTGCACTTTTTTATTTACCCCCTCCTCTCTTTGAAAAGCAAAAGATAAACTTCTTTACAGGTATACAATCCCCCTAGCCCCGACTCTGCCCCTGGCCCCCCCCAAAATGCACTCCTCTATGCAACCTTAATTCTGGATTCCTGTGATAATCATAATATGCTATTATATATCACTTTTAAACTGTTCTCTCCCTCATCTGTTTTAATTCAGTATACATAATCTATCCAATTTTTCTCAGTCTTACCCCAACCCTGATGTCAGTCACTTTCTACAACATGGCATCATGCAGTGTTTGTCCTTTTGTGACTGAGATATTTCACTCAGCATAATGTCCTCCAGGGTCACCCATTTTGAATAATATTGCATGAGTTCCTTGTTTTTCAATGCACACAATA
Organism: Elephantulus edwardii; assembly: GCF_000299155.1. NCBI lineage: Eukaryota > Metazoa > Chordata > Mammalia > Macroscelidea > Macroscelididae > Elephantulus > Elephantulus edwardii. The sequence continues at coordinate 4,684,457 of NW_006399929.1, read as the reverse complement.
TCTCTTAACTCTGCTCTATCCTGAACCAATCTCACAGTCTCTGACACACTTACAGTCATTGCCCCAGCTACTGTGTCAATCCAACTCATCCAGGATCTTCCTCTTCTGCACTGTCCCTCCACCCTTTCAAACATGATGTCCTTCTTCAATGGCTGGTCCTTCATGGCAACATGCCCAAATTAAATGAGACAAAGCATCAAAATCTTTGCCTCCAAGGAGTAGCTTGATTTCACCCTCTCCATGACATATTTGTTCTCTTGGCAGTCCATGGTATGTTCATTACTCTTTTACAATACCACAACTCAAAGGCAGCAATTCTTCTTTTATCATGTAAATCATTGTCCAGCTATCTGATGCATAGCTTTCTGATACATAGCAAATAACTACAAAGACTATGGCCTGAATCAGGCACATCCTCGTCTCTAGACTTCATCATTGCTCCTCTGTACTCTGGAGAGGCCCCTGACAGCAGATTTTCCTAATGAAATTTGTCTTTTCATTACTTGACTGCTGGTTCTGAGAGTGCTGATCATGGAACATAGTAAGCTGAAATTATTTGCAATCTCAATCTCTTCTCCATTTATTGTGATAATGTCAATTGGCCCAGTGTTTAGAAACTTTATCTTCTTGATGTTGAGCTTCAATCCATATTGAAGACTGTAATCCTTGACCTTCTGCAGAAAACTCTCCAGTTCTTCCTCTGTTTTGGTGAGAAAGATAGTGCTATTTGCATTAAGTAGGTTGGTGAGTAAACTGTTCTTCCTTCATTTATTTCTCCCAGTCCTTGATATTCCTTGGGTTTGGTGGCTCACTAGAAAGTCTCACATAAATTCAGATCCATCAGGTGAATAATTCACGTGACCGTAGGTGATGCATGCTGGTGTTGTAGAGACTGGTGGACGACATTGACTGCTAGTTACAGTGCAGCTGGATGCTTTGTCTCAAGAAGGCTGTTGTTGTTGCTGTTGTTGTTGTTGTTAGGTGCCACAGATTCTAGTGTAACCCAGGAAAGCTAACATTAAAAAAAAGAGAGGAAATGTTGAGCTTCTGCCATGATCTTTTATGCCACTAGGCCCTGGAATCAGGGATATTATTGCTAATGTCAGATGGATCTTGATTGAAAGCAAAGAATACAAAAGAATATCTATCTGTGCCTCTTTTATTATGCAAAGGCATTTGACTGTGTGGATCATAACACATTATAGCTAACACTGAGAAGAATGGAAATCCCAGAACACTTGTTGGTGCTCATGTGAAACCTCTACCTATACAAAGAGGCTGTTGTCCAAACAAAGCAAGGGAACACTGCATAGTTTCATATGAAGAAATGTGTGTGTCAGGGTAATATCCTTTCTTCATATCTATTCAGTCTATAAGCTGAGCGAAGTATTTGAGAATATAGACTCTATAAAGAATAATGTGGCATCAGGATTGAGGAAGACTCATCAATAATCTATGTCACAAAGATGGCACAACCTTGCTTGCTGAAAGGGAGGGGGGCTTGAAGCATTTTTGCAAAAGATCAAACACTACAGCTTCAATATGGAATGTTTCTCAACACCAAGAAAATAAAAATTCTCATCCCTGGCCTGATGGACAACATCAAGATAGATAGATAGATAGATAGATAGATAGATAGATAGATAGATAGATAGATAGATAAAAGACTGAACTGTCAATGACTTCATATTAGTTGAAACCACAATCAATACAGTTGGTACCAGCAGTTAGGGGATCAGAAGATGTATTGCACTGGGAAATTCTGCATTAAGTGATGTCTCCAAATAATTGAGGATCAATGATGTCAGTTTGAAGACTCTAAAGTGTGTTTTATGCAGGCCACTGTCTTTTTCATCACTTGCCATGCTTCTGAGAGATGCACAATGAATAAGAATGAGAGAGGAATTGATGTCTTTGAGCTTTGATGTTGGAGAAGAACATTGAATATCCTATGGAATTTAAAAAAAACCACAAAAACAAATGCATATGTCTTGGAGAAAGTGCAGCCAGAGTGCTTCTTGAAAGCAAAAAAGATAAAGCTTCATCTCACATACTGGGAATATTTCTAGGAGTGGCTATTCCTTGGAGAGGGACATTATGTTTGAAAAGGTGAGGGTCTGCAAAGAGAGGAAGACCCTGAACCAGAATTGACACAGTTACTGCTTCAATAGGCTCGAGTGTGTCA
>NW_006399929.1:4668340-4670194 GCF_000299155.1 Elephantulus edwardii | reverse complement strand
TCCTTGAAACATGCCCAAATTATGTCAGAGGAAGCTTCAGAATCCTTGACTCTGAGGATCATTCTGGTTTCACACTCTCCAGGATAAACCTGTTTGTTCTCCTAGCAGTCCATGGTACATTCAACACTCTTCTCCAGCACCACAGCTCAAAGGCATCAATTCTCTTTCTATCATTCCTATTCACTGTCCAACTCTCCAATGCATTTCACATAATTGCAAAGACTATAGCTTGGATCAGGTGCTCCAGCTTGATGTCGTTGCTCTTCAGAACTCTTGAGAGGTCCCCCACAGCTGACTTTCCCAATGCAATTAGTCTCCTGATTTCCTGGCTGCTGTTTCCAAGAGTGTTGACTGTAGAACCAAGTAAACTTAAACTGTTAACTATCTCAATCTCTTCACCATCCATACTGATCCTGACAATTGGACTAGTGATGAGAATCTTTGTTTTCTTGATGTTTAGCTTCAATCCATATTGAAGACTGCAGTCCTTGACCTTCTGCAGCAAGCGCTTCAGGTCCTCCTCAGTTTCAGCAAGCAGGGTTGTGTCATCCACATAACGCAGGTTGGTGATGATTCTTCCACTAATCCTGATGCCACATTTCTCCTTGTACAGCCCAACGTCTCAGATTATCTGTTCTGCATACAGATTGTAAAGGTATGGAGACAAAATACATCCCTGAAGGACCCCTTTCTTGATTTTGAACCACCCAGGGTCTCTCCGCTCTGTTCTGACAACTGCCTCTTGGTCCAAGTATAGGTTTTGCATTAGCACAATCAAATGTTCTGGGATTCCCATTCTGCTCAGAGTCAGCCATAGCTGCTTGTGATCCACACAGTTAAAATCCTTTGCATAGTCAATCAAGCACAGATAGACATTCTTCTCTCATTCTCTGCTTTCTGCCAAGATCCATCTAACATTAGTTAAAATATCCCTTGTACCACGACCTCTTCTAAATCCAGCCTGCACATCTGGCAGTTCTCTGGTGACATATTGTACCAAACATTTTTGTATAATTATCAACAGAATCTTGCTTGCATGTGATATAAATGATGTTGTTCAATAATTTCCACACATAAATGCCAACTATACAAATGGACTTCACCTGATTGCCTACACGGGAATCAGATTGATTACATCTGTGGGGGAAAATACAGGAGAAGCTCTTTATCAGCTACAAAAGCCAGGCCAAGAACTGATTGTGAAATAGACTATCAACTACTCATACGCATGAAGCTAATCAAATCAAATCCACAAGATCCAAAGTTTGAACTCGAGTCATCAGAACTTAAGTAACATCTCAGGAAAAGTCTTGAATACTAATTAGTGAAAACTGGATGAGCTGTGGGATGATATATCATCTATGAAGAATGAAAAAACATTATAAAGACAGAAAAGGAAGAAAAGACCACTATGGATGTCAGAAGAAACTCTGAATATTGCACTGGAGCACCAAGAAGCCATAAAAAAAGGAAGAAATAAAGAAGTTAAGGACCTGTATAGGAGATTTCAAAGGGTATCTGGGAAAGACAAAGAAAAGTATTATAATAAAATAAGCAAAGAGCTGGAGTCATAAAATCAAAAGGGCAAAATGACTCAGCATTTCTTAAGCTGAAGGAACTGAAGAAAAGTTTAAGCCTTGAGTTACAATACTTAAGAATGCTGAGGGCAGAATGTTGAATGACCCAGGAAGCATCAAAAGAAGATGGAAGGAGTACACGGAGTCACTTTACCAAAAATAATTGTTGTTGTTGTTATGTGCCATCGAGTCGCCTGCGACTCATAGCGACCCTATGTACAACAGCCCTAAACTCCGCTCTGTCCTGTGCCAATCGCACTGTCTCTGACACTCCCAT
>NW_006399929.1:4659718-4668240 GCF_000299155.1 Elephantulus edwardii | reverse complement strand
TGGATAATTTTTTTAGCATATAGAAGATGGAGGAATACAGAATCACTGTACCAGAAATAATAGACTAACATTGAAAAATTTCAGGAAGTACCATATGAACAGGAGCCAATGGTAATGAAAGAGGAAGTGGAAGCTGTCTTGAAGGCAATGGCAAAAAATAAGGCCCCGGAGTCAATGGGATACCAACTGACTTGTTTCATTTAATAGATGCAGCCTTGGATACACTCACCAGTTTATGCTAGGAAATTTGGAGGACAACTTTCAATGGATTGTCAATGGATTGGAAGAGGTCTATATTTGTTTCTATTCCCAAGAAGTGTGATCTAAATGAGTGTCAAGATTATCGAACAACATCATTGATATAATATGCCAGCAAAATATTGTTAAAGATCATTCAAAAATGGCTGGAACAGTACACAGATAGGGGATTGCCAGAAGTTTAATCAGGATTTAAAAGAGGCCATGGTACCAGGGACATCATTGATGATGTTAGATGGATCCTGGCTGAAAGTAAGGAATACCAGAAGAATGTCTATTTGTGCTTTATTGACTATGCAAAGGTGTTTGACTATGTGCATCATAACAAGTTGTGGCTGACATTGAGAAGAATGGGAATCCCTGAGCACTTAATTGTGCTCATGAGGAACCTATACCTGGATCAGGAGGTTTTTGTGTGAATGGGGCAGAGGAGCACCTCATGGCTTAGAATTTGGAAGGGAGTGCATCAGGGATGTATTGTGTCTCCACACCTGTTTAATCTGTATGTTGTGACACCTATATCAGGGCTCAAAGCCGGCCAAGATTCAGTCTGATACTGGTGCATCCCTGAGCCAAGTGGGAGGCATAGATAGACCTGGGACTTTATTTCACTTTGCACTGCAAGGCAGGACACCTCAGTCATCATCCTCTGTAAGTGCTATGCAATGATTCAAGTTCATGTCATGGATCCAGTCTTACCTTGCTTATGTTCCTAGTCCCCACATTGCAGTCTCAAGCAGACTCCAGTGGACGACGAAAAGGAAAGTGCTGGAATAGGAGGGATGGGATCTATGACGCCTTGACCACCAGAGGAATGGAGGGCATGAGTGAGAGTGCACCCCGCCACTGGCCCCTTCGGGGCTGAAGAGTACTCACCACTGGGAGTGGACAATACACAATGGTTCTTAATAACAAACTTTGCTACACACATCAAAATATTAATATTATTTCTGCTATCACTGTATTAGTATACTTAAAATGTGTTAGTGTTTCCTTAATGTTTCTAAATCATAGAACGGTGTACTATATTCCAAGGCAAACATCTCAGGAACCATTGTAAGCTATGGAACTATATCTAACTGTGTGAATTTACCTTACCACAAGCTGAATTTAAAGATAAGGTCAGGAACATAATTTTCTCCTAATCTTAGGACTTGCATATATTCTAAAAGAAAATAAACTTATTTTCACTACCTTCAAATTAACATTGATTCATAGAGGACCTTTCAGTGGGTTTTTGGAGGTTGTAAATTGCAGAAGAGGAGATTGTCCATATTTCCTCTGTGGAATTCGAACTGATGGATTCAAACTACCAGAGAGATACTGTCTTGGGATTAGAAGTGAAACTCCTAGGCCATCAGAGTTCTTCCTCTGACTAGAATATATTTAAAACAGTCTAGTCGAAGCTGACAGGGGAACATATCATAAATTACCCACATGCAAGATAAAATTGAAGGTGAAGAAAATGAAAACAAATAAATCAGTAACAAAATATTGTCTTGAACCTATTCCAACTGAATTTAAAACCCATCTCTTTAAAATGAATGTGGGCAGCATAGAGATAGCCAAGTCTGATTTCTACCTCCACAAAAGCCCATCAACAAAATTCATGACAAAAGACCCATTCCCATGAAGTCTGACACAACCCTGATGCTATTACACATTTTTCTACTCATTCCAACACCAATCCTACTGTTTTACTGAGTCTTAAATCCATTGAAATAGGTATGCAGATCACAGAGAACCATATTTATGGTTTTAGGGTTTATTAGAGAAGTTAATAGAGTATAATTTAGTTTGGCAAGAAGATACAATCCCTCAGTTCAGTTTTTCAAGCTTAGCCACAGGTACTTTGACCTTCAGCCTTACAACGTAGGTCAATGTCACAATGTTCCCTTACTCCTGCCAGTTATAGCTTCGTAATTGCCTCTGGCTCTGTCTCATGTTGGTCTGTGGTTTTCTGCTGAGGTTGCTGCTCCTACTGCTGCTCCTGTAGACCTCAGTCTAAGTGGCACTGGAATCTTTGGCCTCAAAGGGTATGCACTCCTGCTTCTTCCTTGTCGGTGTGCAGATCCTCAATTTTTGCTACTGAAACTGCTCAGTGGATGACAAGGCTAGTCAATCTCATTGTAGATAGAGTAATACTCCCTGTTTGTGCAATAGCACCATCAAAGGCAAAATAAATGAATGGTTAGGAAAGTAATTTTTACAATAAAGCATTAACACCACAATTTCAATGTTCTATTTAATGCATTGACTATAAATGTTCAAAGGTCAGATGAGTTTTTGGATGCCAACAAAGATGCCATCTATGAAGAAAGCAAAAGTTCATTTCAAAGACAGAGAAGAAACAAGCTATATTGTTGTTAGAAGAGAATGATATTTGCAAGAGAACATAGATCAGTCAAAACAAAGGGAAGAGATATATAAGAAAAGATGAAAAGAAGGGAAACTCAAGGTGACAAAGCAAGATATTGTAAAAAAAAGTAAAATGAGCTAGAATAAGAAAACCAAAAGAGAAGAATGTGATTGGCTTTCTCAAGCTGAAAAAAACTGATGAGCTAATTCAATACTCAAGTAGTAGTACTGAAGGGTTCTATGGGCAAAATCTTAAATAACACAGGAAGCATGAAAAAAGGTTGGAAAGAATATACAGACTCACTGTATAAAAAAGAATTGGTTGGCACTAAAAATACTTCAGAAAGTAGCATATGATCAAATATGAATACATGGTAATGAAGGATGAAGTGCAAGTTGCAATAAAGGCAGTGGCAAAAAATAAGCCGAGGAATTTATGGAATTGAGGTGTTTCAGGAAAGCGATGCAGCCCTGGTTGTGCTCACTAGTACATGCCAAGAAATTAGAAGACAACAACTAACTGAAAGAAATCTGTATTTGTTCCCATTCCAAAAAAAGGTGATATGACAGATTGTGTAAATTATCAAACAATATAATTTATATCATGTTTTTGTTGTTAAGTTTCATTGAGTCATAGATGACTCATAGCAACCCTATGAACAAAAGACCTGAACATTTGTATAACTTTCATTGTTTCTCCAAGCTCATAGAGTTTCTAGAGCCATGTTATTTCGGAATTGAATGACACTTCTGCTTCCAAGCTTCTTTTAATCAGGGAGCTCCACCAAATACTGTCCATCATGGGTAACCATTATTGCATTTGACACATGAGTGTCGCAGTGTTTAGCATCACAGAAAACATGAGTTAACTCTGTACAGCAAATGAACAGACCAGTGCTAAACCACTTAGAAGAATGTTTGAATCAAAATAATTAAAACCAAATGCCTTTTTAAGTAGGAAGCCAAGTACCGTCAACTCATAACCAATGGCTAGTGAATATTGCATCCAGAATCTCACCAGAACCAGAAATCAAAACTCTGTAGAGACAGGCTACTTCAGAATATTCCCCACCAGAAATTCCAGGCCTATACTTAATATGTAAGTAAGATATTGCTGAACTTATTCAAAATAGCAGAAAAAGTACATCAATAGGGAACAGTCAGAAATTCCAGCTGTATTCTGAAGAGGCCTTAGAGCAAAGGTTATAATTACTGATGTCAGATAGATCTTCCCTGAAAGAAGACAATACTAGAAAGATGTTAATCAGTATTTTGTTGATTATGTGTATATGTTTGACTGTTGGAATCATAACAAATTAAGATCAACATTGAGAAGAATGAGAATCCCAGAACACTCAATGAGTTAAAACTTACACATATGCAAAGAAGCAGTTATTCGAAAAGAAAAAAGGGAACAATGCAAGGTTTAAAATCATGAAATGTGTACTTCAGTGTCGTAGCCTTTCTCCATAGTTATTCAATATGTATCTTGAACAAAGCATTCAGGAAGATGGACTCTATGAAGAAGAATGCGGCATCAGGATCAGAGGGAGACTCATAAATAACCTGTTAGGCAGATGACACAGCATTGCTTGCAGAAAGTGAAATAGATTTGAAGCACTTACTGAATCAAAGACTATAACCTTCAATATGAGTTGCATCAGAAAATAAAATAAAACAAAACAAAAAATCCTCATCACTGGGAAAATAGGCAAAATCATGATATATGGAGAAAAGTTTGAAGTTGTCAATAGTTCTACTTTACTTGGATCTATAATCAACAGTCATGATAGACATAGTCAAAAAATCAAAAGGTGTTTTACATTGGAAAAAAATCTGCTGTTAAGGGTGTCTTCAAAGGATTAAAGAACTATGATGCACCTAATGCAATCCATGGTATTTTAAATTATCTAATATGTGCTAGGAACCTTCCCAAATATTGAGGAGTAGTGAAATTAGTTTGACGTCTAAGGTGGATCTGATTCAGGCCATAATCTTTTCAATCATTTGCTATATCTCTGAAAGCTGAATAATGAATACGGATGACAGAAGATTTGATGCCTTTGAGCTGTGGTGTGGGAGAACAGTATTGAACATCCCATGAATTGTCAAAACAAACAAACAAATATGTTTTGCAGAAGGTGCAGTCAGATAGCTTGTTGGAAGCAATGATGATGAGTCTTTACCTCACATGCTTCAAGTATGTTGCTAAGAGAGGCTATTCCTTAAAGAGGGATGTTATCTTGGAAAAGAGGAGGACTGGCAAAAGAACTTGATCAACAGACACTGCTGCAATGGTCTCAAATAAGTCAGAAATGGTGAAGATGGCACAGGAGATGACAGGGTTCAGATCTGTTGTCCTTAGGGTCACTGTGGGTTATACTTGACTCTGTGGCACCTAAGAACAACATAGCAATTGTTCTGTTGTTGTTGCTGTTGTTATGTGTTGTAGAATCACTTGCAACTCATAGCAACCCTATGGACAATAGCTCTGAACCATGCTCTATCTTGAGTCAACCTTATCATCTCTGACTCACCTTCTCCTATTACCCCAGTCTCTGAATCAATCCATCTCATCCAGGGTCTTCCTATCATGCACTGTCCCTCCACCTTCCCAAGCATGATGTCCCTCTCCAAGTACTGGTCCCTCCTTGCAACATGCCCAAAGTAGGTCAGACAGAGCTTGCCTCTGAGGAGAAGCCCATTTCACCCTCTCTACAATGAACCTGTTTGTTCTTCTGACAGTCCATGGTACATTCAATACTCTTTTCCAGCATCACAGCTCAAAGGCATCAATTTTTCTTCTATCTGAAATTTGGACAATAAATAATGAAAACAGAACTGAAGTCTTCGAATTTTGGTATTGGGAAAGAATATTCAATATATCAGACTGCCAAAAGAACAACCAAGTCTGTCTGAGAGTAAGTTTAGCATACTCCTTAGAGGTAAGATTAGAGAAAATTCTTCTCATATACTTTGTAGTCAGGAAGGGATTTTTTAGTATATTTTGTAGTCAGGAGGGTCTTTAGGGGGAAAATCATGCCAAAAAAAGGAGAAGTTCAGTGTATAAGAGAAAGAAGCTTAAGGAGATGGATTATTACCGTGACTACATTGAGCCTGGGCACAGCAGAGATCATGAACATGGCACAGGATTAGGCAAGGTTCAGATCTGTTATTCATAGGATCATTATGACTTGTAATTACACTATGAGTTGTACTGCCACACAACAGTTAAAGTCGAGTTTTCAAATTTTCCTTTATATTCCACAAATTGACCATCCCTTTACCCTTAGTTGATTCTGAGTTACAGTCACCCTCCACCATGTTTCCAAGGTGGTAAACAATTATGGGAAAGTTCTGGTGACATAATCTGTGGATGTTGAAATTCTAAATCTCAGGTGACATATCTTTGGCAGTTGTATTATTACACCATCTAGGAGGAGAAAAATAGACATAATCATCCTGGGCTATTTATAGTCTCAGAAACCCAATGGAGAGTCAGCATTGAGTAGATTCTAATCTCACAGCAATGAGTAAGGGAAATATTTACAAGAGGAGGAGACACATAACTTTCTTCTATGGAATGACTAACAGATTTGAATTACTGGATTTTCAGTTAGCTGGGGGACCTGCTAGTTCATTAGGTCACCACACCTTTGTTAATTTATAAATATGAAATGGAGTAAAAGGAAAGGAGATATAAACAAAAGGATGATCAGCAAGATACATTAAGGAAAAGAAGTATGGAGAGGTGAACACATAGCAAAAGTAAAAACTATTACATACACAACCCATATTGTGAGTAATAACAGAATTAAGCTATGAGTTGATCCATAATGTGGCAATCAAGATCAACAAATATGCATAAGCAAATGAGAAAATACCAAACCAATGATCATAGAGGCTAGAAGGAGGAGAGAGAGAGAGAGAAGTGAGAGAGGGAGAGAGGGAGAGAAAGAGAGAGAGATGAAGAGAGCGAAGGAGAGAGAGAGAGATGGAGAGAGAGAGAGATATCAGGAGCTCGACTTCTGGTGGCTTAGTGGGTAATGAAATATGTTGCCACCACAAAAATCACATGGCTTGAGTCTACCAGTTGTTTTCAGGAGAAAGATCAGCAATCTCCTTCCATGAGATTTAGAGCCTCTGAAAACCTGCTAAAGGTTCAGCTATGGGGTAGTTCAGACATCACAAAAATAACTTGGGTTGGGTTGAGCAACAGAAGAAAAAAATTTACAAAAGCATATTACATGTTAGTCATAACTGTTGCTGGTTTTGTTGTTGTTGTTAGGTATCATCGAGTTGAGCACGACTCCTAGCAACCCCATGAACAAAAGATCTGATACTAGCCCTGTCCTGCACTTTCTTCATACTTCCCAACACACAAGAGCCCATTGCAGCAGTCACCATGTCAATCCACCTGGTTGAGTGTCTTCTCTCCCTTGCCGACCCTCCACCTTTCCCAAAATCATGTACCTCTCCAAGGAATAGCACCTCCAAGCAACTTGTCCAAAGTATGTGAGGTGAAGCCATAGCTAACCACCTTGAAAGATGAATCACTGAACCTAAGAGTTTAGAGCCATAGCCACGGACTCATCATCAAGGTCAGTTGACCAAATACAGTCCACAAAAATAATGTTCTATGTACTACTTTGGTGAGTAGCACATGTTTTGTTTTGTTTTGTTTTTATTTCTTCATTTAGTTTTGTTTTTTTGGTACGTGTATATGTGTACCATCAAATCGGATCCAACTGGCACAGGAAGAGATTGCCCTTCCTTCTCCAGCAAAGCTTCTGGTGGATTCCAACTGCAAACCTTGAGGAATGCAATGCAGCTTCTTGCCATAGGCCATCAGAGCTCCCTGTAGCACATGTTTTTGAGAAAATATCTAAGGCACAGCTATTGGTCTCTTTCCAGCTAAAATAGAGTGAAGAAAATAAGTTTCTTAGTTCAAAATATTTCAATATCCATGACCCTGGGAGCAGAGAATCCCAGCTACTGTGCTGACTGCTCTGAAAGGAATCACAACAGAAGGTTCTGGATAAGAGTTGTAGGAAAAAATGAAAAAAAGTTCAAAGTTATAAGAAGTTGCAGTCTTATTAGTCTTTTAGAGGCTGAAATACTCTCTGATATTACATCATATAGTTAACGTCAAGCTTGGAACAGAAATTACCCCAGTGGTTCAGTTTTTAGCTAAATGATAAATTATAACAGAAATGGACATATTTCTTAGGTCAGTAAATTACACACGATCAAAATAAATAAAACTCAGAAGCTAGGAAGGGAAAGTAAAAATAGAATGAATTGAAATGGGAAACAGAGGAATTAGGAAGAGTGATGGGATTGTAATCAATATCATGAAACACAACATGTATGGACTGTTGAGTGGAAAATCAATTTATCCTATGAAATTTCATTTCAAATAACAATAACTAGTTAATAAAAATTAATATAACAATAATATTAAATACAAGTAGAAAAAAAAAGAAAACAAATGTAAAAAGTGTCACTGAATAACTTGTGCAGAAATTGAAGGATTGAAACTTAAACTGCTTTATAAACAGTAACTGAAAACATAATGTTTTTTAAGTGCATTAATGAATTAGAATAATGAGATACTACTCAAGTATCCAATAATCTGTAAAACCCAATTTCAAATAATCAGGTGAATACAGCTGACTTATTTTCTATACATTTAAAATTACACAATAAAACTTGTATAAACAGTTTGTAAGGAAACTGTAAAGTTAATAATTATAAATGCAAATTCACTCAGTTATTTTACACTGTTAACACAAACATCACTAAGAGGTTGTTGTTGTTGTTGTTGTTGTTGTTATGTGCCGTCGAGTCATTTCCGACTCATAGCGACCCTATGCACAACAGCCCTAAACCCTGCTCTATCCTGC
>NW_006399929.1:4658754-4659433 GCF_000299155.1 Elephantulus edwardii | reverse complement strand
TACTATCTATTCTGGGGGCCTTATTTTTTGCTATTTTCTTCAGAGCAGCTTGAACTTCTGCCTCCATTACCATAGGCTCTGGCTCAAATGTTATTTCATTAAATTCTTCTGTATCTGCCAATTCCTTTCGATGCAATGACTCAGTTTATTCCTTCCATCTTCTTTTGATACCTCTTGGATCATTTAACATTCTGCCTAAAGCATCCTTGATTGTAGCAACTCGAGGTTTGAATTTGTTGTCCAGTTCCTTGAGCTTAAGAAATGCTGAATGAGTTCGGCATTTTTTAGTTTAATATACTTATTTTAAAGTATATGATCCTGGAAGTTCCTCTTTAAACTTTCCATGTTTCTATTTGCTAATATGGTGTAATACGTTTTGGGCAGCAAAGTGTCCAATAGCTGTCAAATCTACATAAATCTACCTAAACTCTAGATAAATAATGTCTTGAAGTCATTCTTTTATAGTTCTTTAATTAAAGCATAGATTTAGTTTTTATGTGAGGTCTGTATCAGATTCTACTAACTTTTTTAGTTTGTAGTATAAGGGTCTTCAATGAGGAAAAAATTTTTTTGCTATCACTTGTATGCATCAGAGAGTTGGACAATGACCAAGGAGTATAGAAGGAGAATTGATGCCTTTGAGCTGTGGTGCTGGAGAAGAGTATTGAGAGTACCATGG
>NW_006399929.1:4647676-4658654 GCF_000299155.1 Elephantulus edwardii | reverse complement strand
CAGCTCAAAGGCATCAATTTTCCTTCTATCCTCCCTGGTCATTGTCCAACTCTCTGATGCATAACAAGTGATTGCGAAGACCATGGCCTGTATCAGGTGCACCTTAGTCTCCAGAGAGACACCATTGCTCTTCTTTTGGCGTCTTCATGATAGATAGAGAAGAGATTGAGATGTTTAACAACTTACTTGCTTGGTTCCACAACCAACATTCTTGATACCAACAGTCAGTAAGTGAATTATAAGAAAAATTGCTTTGGGAAAATTTGTGGTCAGGAATCTCTCTAGAATATTGGAGAACAATGATGTCAATCTGGAGGCTCAGTTGTGCCTTATAGAGGCCATAGTCTTCACAATTACTTGCTAAACATTAGAGAGCTGAACAGTGACTAAGGATTATAGAAGAATAATTGATGCCTTTAAGTTTTGGGGCTGGAGAAGAATGTTGAACATAACGTAGACTGCCAGCAGAACAAACAGGTCTGTCCTGGAAAGGGTGAAACCAAACTGCTCCCTGGAGGCAAGAATTCTGAAACTGTGTCTCACATACTCCAGGTACTGGGCCAAGAGGGACCAGTCCTTGGAGAAGAACATCATGCTTGGAAGGGTGGAGGGACAGTGCAGGAGAGGAAGACCCAGGACAAGATAGATTCACTCTATGACTGGAAACATATAATTAGGTCTGTCAGCAATTATTAGATTGGCTCAGCATAGGGCAGGGATCAGAGCTGTCGTGGTTACTATGAGTCACAAGTAGTTGACAACACATAACAAGAAAAAGTAAGATCAAAGAGTTGACAATTTCAATCTTTTCTCCAGCTATTATGATATTGCTTATAGACCTCAGGGTGAGATTTTTTTTCTTTTCTTAATGTTGAAATAAAATTGTATTCCAAATCCTCACCTTCAGCAATCAAGTGTGTTATTTGCATAACAAAGGTTGTTGGTGAATCTTTCTCCAGTCCTGAGGACATACTCTTCTTTATAGAGTCCAAAGTCTCAAATTATTTGCTTAGCACACAGATTAAATAGTTATGGAGAACAGATACAATCCTGTTGCATACCTTTCTAAACTTTAAACCATCCTTTCTAAACTTTAAACCATCCAATATTTCCTTGCTCAAGCAGCTTCTTGGTTTAGTTATAAGTTTCATATGAATGTAATTAAGTATTCTAGAGTTCTCGTCCTTCTCAAAGCTAGCCATAATTAGTTATGATCCATGCAGTCAAATGCCTTGTATATCAATAAAATAAAAATAGCTATTTCTCTGATAATCTTGGCTTTCAGTCTGGATTCATCTGACATCAACAATGATATTTCTCGGGCTATCTCCTCTTCTAAATACAGCCGGAACTTCTGGCAATTCTGTCAATGTACTGTTCTAGTACTATTTGGATGCTCCTCTCTAATATTTTGTTTGCACATGACATTGTTTGATAATTTCCACTTTCTGTTGTATCATCTCTCTTGGGAATCAGAATAAATATGAATCTCTTCCAGTTGGTCAGCCAAGCAGCTGTCATTTAATTTCCTGGCATAGACTGGTGAGTATATCTAGGGCTCCATTAGATGAAACATGTCAATTAGTATCACATTGATTCCTGTGGCCTTATATTTTGTCAATACCTTCAAGGAAGCTTGAATGTCTTTCTTCATCATCATTGACTCTTGATATTTGGTCTTTACCTTAAGAGAGGTCTTTGACAGAATAATTCTCTAATAAAATATCTCCTTTGATTATTTAACTGTTAGTGCCAAAAATATTGATTGTGAATTCAAGAAATATGAAATGTTCGTGAACAATTTCAGTCTTTTTTCCATCTAACCTGACAGCACCCATTGACCCAGTGGTGAAAATTCTTGTCTTCTTGTGGTTGAGATGCAGTCCATAATGAAAACTTATAGTCTTTAAACTTTTGCAGCAAGTGTTTCAAGATCTCTTCACTTTCAGTCAGCAAGATTATGTCCTCTGCATATGCTATTCAATCTGCATGATGAACAAATCATTTGAAAGACTAGACTCTACAAAGAAGTGTGTGACACTAAGATTAGAAGAAGACTCATCAACAACCAATGTTATGCAAAAAGAGTTCTAAATATATGAAAAGCTTAGTTTAAATGAAACAAAACATATAGTAATAATAGTAAAACAAAAATACAACATAAATTTTTTTAGAAAATACTCTCATGTATATAAGTCGTTAAGTGCCTTATTTTTTCACAATCTTTAGCTACATTTCCTTGGCACAGATAGTAAATTAAAAACAAATACATTGCCATATAGTCAATCCCAACTCATTGTGAATTAATGTGTGCAGGCGGAGTAAAGTTGTTCCATAGGATGTTTTTAAGGCTATGATTTTACTGGGTGCACATGATGAGGTTTTCCTTCTGAGGTACTTGTGGATAGGCTCAAAACATTAAACTTTAGGTTGATTGTTGTTGTTGTTGTGCACCATCAAGTTGGAAGTGACCCATAGCTGACCTTCCAGTGGGTTTTCAGGGGCAGTTAATCACATGGGAGCAGATTGTCCCTCTTTCTCCAAAAGAGAAGCCAGTGAATTAGAACTGCATACCTTGGGTTGCCAGTGCAACGTCTTACCACTAGGCCCCCAGAGCTCAATTTGTTCATAGATAGTTGCACTACTAACCCAAAAGCCACACTCTCTAGTGGTTCCAATCTACCTGTAGTTCAAAGGGAGAAAGATTAACAATCTAATCCCCTCCCATTTTGCTTACAGGCTCAGAAACCTGCTGTGTTGGCAGCTACAAGTCACTTCTGACTGAATGGTAATGTATGAGTGAGTAAACTTTAAAGATGGTTACATTTGCCAAATACTAACTTACTTGAAACTCTTGTCCCTTTGAGCCAGCCAGGAGTCAAACCTGGAATCTTCTAATTTGTAGTCAGAGGCACTATCCATTGCACCACTAGCCCAGGGCCAGGCGGCAGTCATCAGAACAGAGCAAGGAAATACTGCACTAGGATGGGTGTACACCAGGAATGTGTCCTACCTTTATACCTTTTCAATCTATATGCAGATCAGATTATCCAGGAGACTGGACTCCATGAGGAGAAATGTGACATCAGGTTTGGAGGAAGACTCATCAACATTCTGTGTTATGCAGATTAACACAACCCTGCTTGCCAAAACCAAGGAGGAAATGAAGCGCTTGCCGCAGAAGGTCGAGGACTGCAGCCTTCAATATGGATTGAAGCTCAATATCAAGAAAACAAAGATTCTTACCACTGGGCTGATTGGCAGCATCATGATATATGGTGAAGAGATTGAGATTGTTAACAAGCTTAGTTTGCTTGACTCCACAATCAACAGTCTTAGCACCAGCAGCCAGGAAATTAAAGAATGAATTGCATTGGGAAAGTTTATTGTCAGAGACCTCTCCAAAGTACTGAAAGCAACAATGTCAGTTTGGAGACGAAGGTGTACATGTTACAGGCCATGGTCTTTGCAATTACTTGCTATGCATCAGAGAATTGGGCAATGATTAGGAATGATAAAAGGAGAATTGATGCATTTGAGCTGTGGTGATGGAGAGAAGTATTGCATATACCAAGGACTGCTAAGAGAACAAACAGGTTCATTTTGGAGAGGGTGAAACCAGACTGCTTCTTGGAGGCAAGGATTCTGAAGCTTACCTGACATACTTTGGACATATTGCAAGGAGGGACCAGTCTTTGGAGAGGGACATCATGCTTTGGAGAGTGGAGGGACAGCACAGGAGAGGAAGACCCTCAATGAGATGGATTGATTCAGTGACTAGGTTAATGGGAGGGAGGGGGGAGGTGTGTTAGAGACAGTAAGATTGTCACAGGATAGAGCATGGTTAAGGGCCATTGTACATAGGATTGCTATTAGTCACAGGCAACTCAATGGCACATAAGAACAACAATACACTTGGGGGAGGTGAAGTGCAATAAAACTAATTGTGGTCAAGGATTTTTATGCATAAGTAAATGTATCATTTTGATGAAAAGAGTGGATAAGGAGGTGAGAGTTTTCATGTGAACAAAAAAGTCACATGTCCTTATTGTCTGAGTGGTTGAGGAGCTGAGTTCTCATCATGGTTCTTCCATATTGGGTTTGTACCTCCAGAGAAAAGAACATTCACTTTTGTTAGAGATTGTTAAGTTGGTTCTGACACAGGGCAACCCTGCCTGCAATAGAACAAAACACTGATAGGTCCAGGGACATCCTCACAAGTCTTTGAGTGTTATTGAAGCCACACGTCAACCCATCTCATTGAGGATCTTCCTCTTTTTCACTGATATCCTTTACAAAATATTATGTCTTTGTCCAGAGATTACTTTCTCCTAAAAAAATGTCCAAATTTCATGAGACCAAATCTTGCTGTCCTCACTTCTATGGAACATTCTGGCCATACTTCTTCCTAAACAACTTTGTTAATGGTACGTTCAATGTTCTTTCCAGGGTCATAACCTTAAGGCATTGATTCTTAATTGGTATTTCTTATTCATCATCCAGCTTTTGAATGCATATAAGGCAATTGAAAATACCATGGCTTAAGTCAAGCACAACTTAGTCTTAGAGGGGATAACTTTGCTTTTAACCATTTAAGGAGGTAATTAGTAGCTGATTTGTGCAATGCAGTATGTTTGATTTCCTGACTGCTGCTTCCATAGATTATTGGTTATGTATAAAAGTCATTTGATGATTTCAATGTTTCTATACATTTGTAATGATACTATTTGTTGGTCCATAAATGTATTTTGTTGTTACCTATCATTTCTCACACTCATAGAAAGATGTACATATGCACATAGGAACTACCTCCTGAGCCTCAACAACTAGACGGGCCTAAGCTCTCTTCTCAAAACATGTAACTTTTGTAAAGGAGCAGGGCTTATTGAAATCATCAGCATTTCCAACATTAATATTCACATTAAAAAACAAGTTTAGGGTTCAGACTAGCTAGCCACAGTCTAAATACTTTCTATGAATCTGAAAATGTTTTCTAAAAGTGGAGTAAAAACATAGGTAAGTGGATTAAAAACCTGATAGAAGGGCACTATGGTGGCATAGCCCGCAAGGAGCTGTATTGGTGACTCTAAGGCAGTACCTCTCCTCTTTTCTGGACCCACCAGAGGCTTCGTGAGAGAAAGATAGGCAATCTCCGCCATGCAATTGATGGCCTCTGAAAACTGGTGGAAGATCCATTGTAAGTTGGTTCCAAATCAATGTCAATGAGTTGAGTTGAGAGATGGAATAAAGAAAGCTAAACATAATTCATTGACTTTGTAAACACAAACCAGTTAATTAATATCTGTTATCTCTCTACTAGAAAGAAGAGAGAAAATTTGTCACAGAACTGTTACTTAGATTCAAGGAAATGCATACTTGAAATCCATGAAAGTGTCTAGCCCAAGACTTGGTTAAAAAGAACTAATGAATACTACAGGGTTCCTATGTATCAAACAAATAGAATAATTTATTATTAGTTTTGATATATCCTTAGGAATATTATTCTGTAGCATATTTTATATGTTGTGAAGAAATATAATTTTGCTTCTGTTCCTTATACATTTCCTCCTTAAAAATATGAGGGAAAGCTCATGAAATATTGAGATAAATGCAGATAAACAATTCTAACTATTTCAAGGTATTTATATGATATTTATGATTACTAAATTCAATATACTTTATCACAAAAATTAATAATAATTAAAGTTATGAAGCTTAATATACTGCTTGGCACATTCAACAAGGGTAGTTTTATAATGATTGTAACTTAACAACATTGGACTTGTTCTGCAAATTTAACACACCAAGTGAATTCAAATCCTTTCTCTTTCATTATTTATCATGAACATATCTCAAAGTAATAATTAGTCATCTCAAAATTCTTTGCACCAAGTTGAAGTGTCAGAGAAGAAGAGAGAGGTAATTGTGAATCCTGAATTGTTCTTGTTGACCTTCTCAAGTAGCCTAGAAGAGTGTACTTTCTATCTCAGTAATTTTTTTGTTTTGTTTTGTTTTGTTTTTCCTACATTCAGCTAATCCACTTTTGTGTTCTTCCTGTGTTATCCTCACTTATGATATTTTTCAATGATCTATGTCGTCTATTCTTTATGTAACAAACACCTAACCGTTTTTTCTTTTACAAAGTTAGTTGAAATTCTCGCATTATTTCTAAGTTATTTTATTTCACTTCTGCAAATTGCTACTCATATTTCAAATGAGGTCCTCGAAAGGAGAGAATCACAGAAGGCCTATTTCCCGCCCCCCTTTTCTTTTCTATCTTTTTCCCCCCTCTTTTTTAGAGCATGAAAGTGTATTGGTTCTAAGTGGCGGTGGGCTATCTGTAGAAAAATCTGTTCTGTATTGGAGAAGCTCAAACGGCAAATGATTTTGTCAACAGAACGTGGCACCACCTGGGTTATGTTGGATGTTTGTGGTGAAATATAGTTCTGAAACCTTCTGAGAAAGCAATCACTCCTGCATTGTCTAGCCTGAGGAGCTGCCATTCCACTTGCTTCTCTAGTGCGCAGCTCTCACCTGCCGGCTGTCATTTTAAGTAGGGCTTTGATTGTAAGTGGCCTTAGCTGCAGGGTAGCACCAAAACTACAGTTTGCTTTTTCAAATATTTTTTTTCTTTTTGCTATATTCTATTCTAGTTTCTTTTAATTCCTATGAGAATATATAGTGAGATGTATATATATATTTCACTTTTTATTAGTCCAAGGTTTTATATATCATATATTTTTATGATCACTAATAAAAGGATTTACTTTTTCTCCCAATTTTGTAAAACCAGTCTTTTGTTTTTATTGGCCCACATATCTGAATTATTTTACTTCTCTCTTAATAAATTTAGAAGTCACAAAGCTCCTCAAGTTCCCCTTAACATTTTCCCAAGATGCCTGTGTAGTAAACATTTTCAACAATGTAGTACTGCAACTAGGTCAGATAGAAACTCCCTGGAGGAAGTAGAGAACATACCTATCATTTTCATATAGTTATTACCAGAAACTCATCTGAAATCGTATTAGCAACCAAATACGGGATATCACCCACCCTTTACATTAAAGATATATTTACATATTGACATGTTTCATGAAATTTTAAGGGGAAAAAAGAAACAATAAAAGTGCATTCAGCGGTAAAATAGAATAATATTTTTAAAGGTATTCTTTTATGAAAATCAATCCTGTATTGCATCAACAACTTTGAAATGATAATTTTGTCATAGAATGATCTCTAATAGCATATGGCTCCTTAATCAGCATTGTTCACTGCTGGCAGGATCACAGAGTCATTGGACTTGCAAATGCATATTTTGACTTACGGTGGCTTAGTGTAATGTGTGAAAATCCGCGAGGGGGTATTTCAAACCAAGAAAATTCAGCTCTGATTTTACATGTATGGATGCAATCAGACTGCAGAGCAGACTGAAATCCATTACCATTCCACCTTTGGGGGTGTTTGGTGTTGTGTTTTGGGGTTGTTGTGGTTTTTTTTAGGTTTGTGATAATATTTAAAATATTATTGTATTCAGTTTAGGATATCTGTGTGAAATTTTATATTGAATAGAAAACACATGTTCATTTTTTTTACTGTGTATATGTCATGATGAAAGATTTTTAATTGCATAGAAATTAAGAACTTAGATGCGAAAAGGAATGCTAGTAGTTTAAAAGAAACAAAGCACCAAGTGCTTTAAGAGACAAAGATATGACCATCTGCTTCTACAAAGATTTTTGATAAAATTATGGGCTTCTACTCTAATCTATAAGGTTGCCATGAGCTGGAATAAATTCTGGCAATGAGTTTTTCATTTTCATATTAAAAGATGCTATCATTAATATTCTTCTTCCTCTTCCTCTTCCCCCCTTCTCTCTTTCCCCTCCTCTCTTTTTCTTTCTCTCTCACTCCTCCCCTCCCCCATTTAGAAGGTTCCCTGACTCTCTAGTGGGCAAGGATATTGCCCTTTATTTTCAGAACAAGCTGGTTGTTGATTCAAATGACCAGAGTGGTATATAGCCTTTAGGTTAGCAGTGCAACAGACTGCTCCAAAGAGCTCCCTAACTAACAATTAACCTTACTATTACTCAACTCAACTCACTGAAATCAAGTTAGAATCTATTCATAGCTGACCATCCATTGAGTTTTGAAGGCTGTGCGTTGGATAAGAAGAGATTGCTTATCTTTCTCCTGTAAACTGGAGCAGGGGGAATCCTGTGGATTGCGTATCTTTTTCCTGAGGGTTGGAGCAGAGAGGCTTAAAACCATCTGTCTAGTACGTTTTGTAGAGATGTATGTCTCTCGAGTAAATAGCATCTCTGAGTTGACTGACTGAGGGAAGCTAGAAGAAGATGTCTTTAAATTGTAACACTGGTGAAGATTGTTGAATATACTATGAACTGAAAAAAAACTAATCAAAACAAACCCTAAACAAATTTGTCTTGAAACAAGTACAACCATAGTGTTCCTTGAAAGCAAGGAAAATGAGAGGCCGTCTCACTGCTTGGGCATGTTATCAGGAAGGGCAGCTCCTGGAATAAAGATAGCTTGATTGGAAAAGTAGAGGGTCAGTGACAAAGAGGAAGACCCTCAAAGAAATGGAGTAAAACAGTGACTGCAATAACAGATTTGAGCACAGCCGAGACCATAAAGATGATACAGGATTAGGTGATTTTTCTTTCATTTTCTTGTATTTAGGGTAGCTGTGAGTTAGAATCAACTTGACAGCAATTAAAAGCAACAAAAACAAAGGAGGGGAGGAATTATGTATACTTCATTGAAACAGATGATGGAGAGAACTGTTTAAAAGGGATATATGATTGGGTATCATTGTCATGACAGGAGTCCAGAATGAAGGCTGTACAGTGGAGTAGACTTGGGCGGAGGGATTGCTTTACAGTGAGTTTTTCTTTTACTTTTCCAGAAGAGTGAATTGGGGTGGGGAGGGGTGGGCAGGGAGAAAAATGCAACAATGAATGACTGGAAACCCTAAGTCTCTGTAAACTTTCATTAAAATTAATTAAAAATAAGAAGAACTTCATGGAGGAAGTGGTAAACACATGAGATGATTACATAGAGAATGTTGTAATAAATGTTGCAAAATATGTACATGAAGGATTGAATTAAAAAAACAATATTTAATAAGCTTTCACCCAAAACACAATAAAAATTTGAAAATGAATGTTTTAAAAATGTCTATGACTCTCATAAATAAAAACTACACTTTGGTTGAAAGTTTATTGTTGTTGGTGTTATGTGCTGTTGAGTCAACTATGTCTCACAATTACCCTCTCAAAAATGGCTCTGAACCTTGCCCTAATTTATACTTCCCTCACCATGTACAGCACACTTGAACTCATTGTTACAGTCACTATGTCAGTCCACCTCGTTGAGGGTGTTTCTCTCGTATGTTGACCAGCCAGCTATTTAAGTATGATGTCTTTCTCCAAGATTGGCCCCTCCTTACATCATGCTCAAATTGTGTGCGATAGAGTTTCACCATCCTTGCCTCCAAGGAGCACTCAGATTTCACCTTCTAGAGGCATGGTTATCTGTTCTCTTGACAGTTTAGTCAATATTCTTTCCAATACCACAACTCAAAGGCACAAATTCTGTCATCCTTAGTCACTGTCCAACATTCACAAGTGTTACAAATAACTGAGAAGACCATGGCTTAGATAATATCTCAAAAAAATTCAAATACCCTACTTGCATAGAGTTAAGTATTAGAATAAATTGAAATATAATCCTTATCAAATTGCTTAACAAGGGTCACCATTTTAGAGATGGCAGAAGAAGAATTCACACCTTTAACTTCCGGTCCTGGAGAAGAGTATTAAACATACCATGGACTACCAAGAGAACAAACAGGTCTGTCCTGGAGAGAATAAAGCCAATTTGTTCCTTAAAGGCAAAGATTTTGAAATTCTGTCTCATAAATTTTGGTGAGGTTCACAGGGGAACCAGTCCTTCGAGAAGTACATGATGCTCAAAGGTTGGAGGTTATCACAGGAGAGGAAGACCCTAGATTAGATAGATTGACACAGTGACTGCTGTAATGGAGACAGAGACAGTGAGATTGGCTCACTATAGGGAAGGATTCAGAGCTGTTTTTCATAGGGCTACTATGAATCATAGTTTATTCAGTGGCACATATAACAACAGTTTTTTAAATAGCAACTATATTGCCAATATTTATAGATTTTACAAATAAATATTATTAAAATAGAAGACATTAAAGATTATTTAATATAGAGTAGTCTTGCAAATATGTTTACTACAGAAGGAAAGAAACTGAGAAGGTATACATCTCTACTTTATTTGCAACAGAAAATAAGTTCTAAGATAATGAACAACTCACTCTTTTTAATAATTTATTCATTCCTTCTGTGCCTGTTCCTGTGCTTGTTTATCCATGTATGTTATATACTAGACACTATAAACCACGAAGATGTCTTTTACCTTCAGTAGAATTTGTGCATGGAAATTATGGAGTAGTAACTATATGTCACTTTTAAATTTCATTTGTATATAAGTGTTTTTCACTGTCAGTTATAATCTGAGCTTTTAAGTGCTAGAGACTTATTTTTACACTCTTAACTATTTCAAGATCCTTTATAAGAGGTTTTCATTAATATTCTAAAACATTTAGAATTAAATTAAAAATTCTGAAATTTTTCCCGATAGCACTACTGGATTTTTTTAAATCACACATGTGAGCTATTTTTTTTTTCAAAGGTAATTCCATCTGAACTGTTTAAATAATTTCCTTAATTCCTAATTTCTATAATTTCTTTAATAATATTTAATATGTCCCTCTTACTTCCGAGTAGTTCATTTGTGTAATGATTCATTAAATTCTACCAGCAATATATCCTATTGTTGTTGTTGTTATGTGCCGTCGAGTCGTTTCCGACTCATAGCGACCCTATGCACAACAGCCCTAAACCCGGCTCTATGCTGCGCCAACCGCACAGCC
>NW_006399929.1:4646081-4647576 GCF_000299155.1 Elephantulus edwardii | reverse complement strand
TTCAGCAAGCAGGGTTGTGTCATCTGCATAACGCAGATTGTTAATAGATCTTCCACCAATCCTGATGCCACAATTCTCCTCATAGAGCCCAGCTTCTCGGATACTCACTAAGAGGAGTATCTTTATAAACTTTGCTGCCAAAATGGAAAACAATATTTGAGATAACGTGAACAGAACAGTGTGCAATGTTCCAGAAAAACCTAATGTGCATCAAAACCGTACAAAATGTTTTGAGGATACACATAACGGAATCCACTTCTAAATTAATATTTTAAATTGTAGTAAGTCATTAAAAAGTAATGAGTTCTAGTGGCCTAGTGGTAAGAAGCTGCTCTGCAATCCCAAAGGCAAGTGGTTTGAATAAATCAGTTGCTCCATGGAAGAAGGGTGGCAATCTCCCATGCAATTTGCTGACTCTGAAAATCCACTGGAAGGCCTGATCTGGGAATATTCATACTGGATGATACACAAAATCAGAAGTGTAAACTGGAAACTTTTTTCTATTTTTTTTAATTATGTAGGTCTTTCCCACCCTTAACAAGATGTCTAGCTAGTACTCTTAGTCTTTGCCTGAACCTGCAATAATAGTTACCACATGGGTGGTAGAAGAAGTAACTGCTTTAAATCTCAATCAGTACTCTTGTTGAGTGAGGTAAAATGGGGTTTACCACATTTAGTTTAAAAGACCATTTCAAGATCAATCTTGAAATACAATATTGTGAGTGACAGGATAATATCAATACTCATACAAGGAAGACCTGTTAATATCACTCTCATTCAAGTATATGAACCAAAAACCAGGGCCAAAGAGGAGGAAATAGATGACTTCAACCAACTTTTGAAAATAGAGCTTTGAAGGGTAGACAGACAGCACAGGAGAGGAAAATCTTGAATGAGATGGATTGATACAGTGACTGGGGCAATGGGGGTTGGAGTGTCGGAATTAGATTGTCTCAGGACAGGGAAGGGTTCAGAGCTGCTCTACATAGGGTTGCTATGTGTTGCAGGTGACTCAATGGCATATAACAGCAATAATATACTATGACAGGTTTGGAAGCAGGAGTTGCATCCACTTCCTAAACAACATGTCTCTGGAAACTCTATGAACTTTGATAAATGTCAATAGTTGGAGAGGGGCTTCAGGCCTTTTTTTCATAGGTTTGCTATGAGTCATGCTGAACTTGAAGGCAATCGACAGCAATTTTGCAGTCAAAAATCAATTGAACATGCAACCAAGATACCTTGATGACAAAGAGTGACTAGAATTAAAAAGTTAGAATGGGGAAGAAGGATCAGTAGTCAGAAAACATGGACTTGATAACAGAAATAAGGATGATAGAATTCTGTACAATGACCTATTCATTGCAAATACTTTATAAGTTGTTATTTTTGTCGTTTTTGTTATGTGCCATCGAGTCTCTTGCGACTCATAGTGAACCTATGTATAAGAGCCCTAAATGCCGTTGTATCCTGTGCCAACCTCGCCGTCTCAAAC
>NW_006399929.1:4626467-4645981 GCF_000299155.1 Elephantulus edwardii | reverse complement strand
ATGGGAGTGTCAGAGACAGAGCGATTGGCACAGGACAGAGCAGAATTTAGGGCTGTTGTACATGGGGTCGCTATGAGTAGCAAGCAACTCGACGGCACATAACAACAACAACAATATAAGGATCACAGTTCTTTTTTAATTTTAACAAGTATGAATAATTTTCCAACAACATTTTTAAAGCACTTGTTTTTATCCAACTGAAATTAACCTCCAAAATAATTTGTTCGTATATGTAGATTTTTTTCCATGCCTTCTATTTACTTATTGGCTAAGGTTTCACAAATAACACACTACTTTGATTACTGTAGATATATATTTAATCTTCAGGTTGATGAAAGTTCCCCAAATTCATCTTGTCTCAAAATTGATTTTTTTTTACTTTTTACAAGGATTTGACATCAAGCTAATCATTAAAAACAAACAGCTTCATAGAACACTTATTTGAGTTTAATTAAAAGTATAATCAATTTGGTTAGAGTTAAATCAATTTGGTAAGAATTAAATATTAATAACACACCAGTATCCAAATCAAGAACATGGTGTATTGTTCTAATTCTTTAGTTCTTCAATTTCTCTTTCAGAGGTACTCTTAGGATCAAAGTAATGAGTTATCAAAGAACAAGTGTTGCTGTTGTTATTCTTAATGTGCCATTGAGTCAACCATGGCTCATAGTGACCATATGAACCATCCTCACCATCTCCTAAAACTTGAGCCCACTGTTATACGCATTTTCTCAATCCATCGTGTTGAGGGCCTTCTTCTCCTACTTTGGCCCTCCGCTTTTCCAAGAATAATGTCTTGTTTTTCCAAGGACTTGTCCCTCCTAAGAACATGCTCAAAGTATGTGACATGAAGTTTCAAAATTATTGCCTCCAAGGAGCAACCTTGATAGCACTTTCTCCAAGACGGACTTGTTTGTTCTTTTGGCAGTTCATGGGCTATTCAGTATTCTTCTCCAACATCACAATGTAAAGGCATCAATTCTGCTTCTTTCATCTTTATGTATTGTTCAACTTTCAGATGCATAGCAAGTAATTGAAAAGACCATTACTTGTATCAAGCACACCTTAATCTTTAAACTGACACCATTGATCTTCAGCACTCTGAAGAAGGCTCTGACAGTAAATTTTCCCAGTGTGATAAAGCTTTTAATTTATTGACTGTTGGTACCATGGATAATGATTGTGGATCTGAGTATGATGAAATTGTTAGCAATTTCAATCTTTTGCCTATCATGATATTTCCTTCGGATCCAATAGCAAGGATTTTTGTTTTCCTGATGTTAAGATATATACTGAAGGCTGTAGTCTTTGATCTTCTACAGCAAGATTTCAAATTTTCACTTTCAGTAAGCAAGATTGTGTTATAACACAGGTTATTAAATAATGCAGGTTATTGAGATCTCTGATCTTAATGCCACATTTTTCTTTGGTAAGTCCAGTTTCTCAAACTATTTGTTTAGCATACAGATTGAATAGTTATGGAGGAAGAATTCAGCCCTGATGCAAATCTTTCTTGATTTTCAATCATGCCATGTTCCCTTGTTCTGTTAAGATAACCACCACTTGGCCTAGGTTTCAATTCTACTTATCACTAAATATGTCATGTTTTTAATCCAACTTTTATTACTGGATATTGATAAAACCAAAATCAACCTCACCATTCTCAAGTTAATTTCAACTCATGTTGAAACAAGCATTTTAAGAGTATTCCTTAAAAGCAAGGACAGGGAGAGTTTCTGCAGTTGGACAGTCATATTTATGGGAGGAGACTGTCCATCATTCTCCTGAAGAACAGTTGGTGGTTTCAAAATACCAATGTTTGCATTATCAACCCAACACTTAAATCATTATACCACCAGGGCTCATAATAGATAACTTATATAAATTAAGTTGTGTTTTATTTCTAGATTTTGTGACTTAAATTGTTGCCAAATTAACTTAATATTTCTAGTCAATTTTTAAAGATTTCTTTTTGTCCAGTGGTTAGTGGTCCATCCTTGCAAGACGCCCAATGTATGTCAGATAAAGCTTCAAAAGTCTTGCCTCCGAAGACTATATTTTCGGTGATCATTTCTATAGTTCAAAATCCTTTCCTCCAAGAGCCGTCTAGTTTCACCTTCTCCACTATGAACCCATTTGTTCTCCCAAACGTCCATGGTATACTCAATACTTTTCTTCAGCACTACAAATCAAAGACATCAGTTCTTCTATCAACCCTAGTTATTCTCAGTTTTCTGATGGATAGCAAGTAATTACAAAGATCATGGCCTGGATCAGGCACACCTTAATCTCTAAACTGATATCATTATTCTTTAGTACATGGGAGAGGTCCCTGATAGCAGATTTTCCCAATGCAAAATTTGTCTTTTGTTTTTCTGGCTGCTGGTCCCAAGAGTGTTAATTGTGGAGCTGAGCAAGATGAAACTGTTAACAAACTCAACCTCTTCTCCATCCATTATGATACTGCCAACCAGCCCAGTGGTGGGAATCTTTGGTTTCATGATGTTGATCTACAATGCATATTGAAACCTGCAGTCCTTAACTTTCTGCAGCAAATGCCTCAGGTTCTCCTCAGTTTCAGCAAGCAAGGTTGTTTCATCTGCATAGCGCAGGTTGTTGATGAGTTTTCCTTCAATCCTGATGCCACATTCCTCCTCATAAGGCCCAGCCTCCTGAATGATGTGTTCTGCATATAGATTAAAAAAGTATGGAGATAGGATGCATACCAGGCATATGTATTTCCTGTTTTGAACCATGCAGTGTTTCCTCGCTCTAGATTTCACATAAGCACAAGCAAGAATTCTGGAATTCTCATTCTTCTCAGAGTTAGCAATGGTTTGCTGTGATCTACACAGTCAAATGCCTTTGCATAGACAATGAAACATAGAGAGACATTCACTGATATTTTCTGCTTTCATCCAAGATCCATCTAACATCCCTAGTACAACAAACAGTCCTATCTCCATTTTCAATCTGTATGCTGAACATACCATCTGAGAGGCTGGGATCTATGAGGAGGAATGTCATATCAGGATTAGCGTAAGACTCATCAGCAAGTTGTGTTGTTCTAATGACACAATCATGCTTGCTGAAAATGAGGAGAACCCAATATGGATTGAAGTTCAACATTAAGAACACAAAGATTCTTACCACTGGGCTGATTGACAGCATTATGATAGATGGTGTAGAGACTGAGATTGAGATTGTTAACAGCTTTAGTTTGCTTGGCTCTACAATCAACACTCTTGGTACCAGCAGCCAGGAAATCAAAAGAGAAATTGTGTTGGGAAAGTTTGCTGTCAGGGACCTCTCCAGAGTATTGGAGAGCAGCAACATCAGTGTGGAGACTAAGGTGCACCTGATCCAGGCCATAGCCTTCACAATTGCTTATTATGCATCAGAAAACTGGGCAATTGACTAGGGATGATAGAAAGAGAATTGATGCCTTTAAACTATGGTGCTGGAGAAGAGTATAGAATATACCATGGTCTGCCAGGAGAACAAATAAGTTCATCCTGTAGACGGTAAAATCAGGTTGCTCCTTGGAGGCAAGGATTCTGAGGCTTCATGTGAACACTCTGGGCATGTTGCAAGGAGTGACCAGTCCTTGGAAATGGACATCTTGCTTGGAAGGGAGGAAGGGCAGGGAAAGAGAGGAAGACCATCAATGAGATGGATTGATTCAGTGACTAAGGTAATGAGAGTAGGTGTGTCAGAGACAATAGTGTTGGCCCATGATAGAGCAGGTTTCAGGGTTATTTACTTAGGGTTGCTTTGAGTTGCAGCTTAATGACACATAGTAACAACACCCACAAACAGTGTACTTCACATAAATTGAAAGGAAAATCCATCTGTATTTATAAAAATCAATCATCTTGAATACAATTTAGAAATCTTAAAATCATAAATTCCAAAGTACTAATAAAATAGCTTAATCATTAAAATAGGTATTATTTAATATATTTTGAAACTATCTCAAAGTAGTTACTAGTTGATATCTCTCTATTTCAATTGGTGGGAAAAGTTCTTATATATTTTAACAATTATCTGATTACTTAAAAACGATTTTAAAATGAATTCAAGTAATTCAGACACTAAAAGAGGAGATATAAAATCTTTATTAAATCTGAGTGTAGATGACATTATGTTGGTTGAAGGCACCTTTGGTATTTGAAAGTCTTAATGCCATTCAGATTCAGTATAAATGGATTAATTACTGCTCCAGTGTATAAAAAGGGAAGGAGAGAAAATGAACTTGATTAAGTATTTACCATGTTCATGGCACTGTTACATAAAGCTTTATCTCCTTATCACAATGTGTATTTTGTGGAACTTATGGCTCAGGGGTCAATATCCCAGTCTGAGCCAAAAACTAGTGGGTTTAGTTTCAAAAACAGACATGATTGATTTATAATTCCCTTTTCTGAAAGAAAAAAAAAGAAAGATGGATGTGATAAGATCAGAAAGATAAGTAGAAGAGGCCTAACTTCAAAGATAAGTTTTCTCTGAAAGCCTCAGAATAGGGAGAGCCATCAAACACTAAAACTCTCTCTGGGACCATTAAATCAGCTCTTGGCCATAGAGAAAGGAATACAAATACTCTAGCAGCTCTACACACTGTTTGTCTAACAGTGAAACAACTTAGGTCGGGATTTAAAATATTACTAAGTCACTGAGGGCTTTGGCTAGAAGCATCAATCAAAGGAAGCATAAAAATGCCTCATAGTTGAGCCCAGGGACTCTTTATAAAACAAAGTTTGGTTAAAACATATCTAGAGATCAGCAAATAGCTTGAATATCCTCAAGCAATGCTTAAGGCAATGAAAGGGTTGAGAATGTTCATATACACAGTTGCAAAATATTCAAGTATTAGAAAGGCTGGCAATTTAAAAACATAGCCTGACCCTGAAATATGTGTTAACTAGAAAAGCAACAACATTCTACTTCTCTAAATTGTCTTCATAATGCTGCTTCTTGGCCCTTGAATATTCTCTATAGAGAACTCTGATGATTTAGTGGGTAAGAAGTGGCACTGCTAACCCAAAGGTATTGTTCGCATCACGAGATGCTGTGCTGGACAAAGACCCGTAACTCCTGCTTGTGTGATTTGCAGCTTCTGAAAACTCACTGGAGGGTCAGTTAGGAGTCAGCTTTGATTCC
The DNA here is from genome assembly GCF_000299155.1 of Elephantulus edwardii. Classification (NCBI taxonomy): domain Eukaryota; kingdom Metazoa; phylum Chordata; class Mammalia; order Macroscelidea; family Macroscelididae; genus Elephantulus; species Elephantulus edwardii. The sequence goes on along the minus strand of NW_006399929.1, from coordinate 4,640,818 downwards.
ATGGCACATAAGAACAGTAACACACTTTTTTTTTTAAATTCAGAATTAATTCCATCTGCATTCGTATTTTAATTCCCCATCAGTATAGCCATAATCTTCATTTAGTGTATCATGACTTACAAGATGATCTACCTTTGTATTATACCCTTATTTATGACATTTATTTATAAGCCTTTCAATAAGAAAAAAGAAGAGCTTAGTATTTGGGCTATATTATATGAAAAGGTGTTTTTATTGACTAGATTTGGGATTTTGATTATTAAACTTCAAACATGTACATGTTTTGTGTGTCACTTAGTCGATTCAAATTCGTGTGATATAGTAGAACAGCCCACATAATGTTCGAGTCAGTAATCTTCACAGAAAAAGATTGTCAAGTCTTTTCTCGTGTCGCCATCACTGGTGAGTTGGAAACACTGAAGATTCCGTGAGCAGTGGAACGCTTAATCCTGAACTATCAGGTCTCATTATGTATATGAATCGAAAGATCACATTGCAATTAGGTCAATTCTAATCCACAGCACGGCTGTTGTTTTTACACTGCCACCCCTTTTTCTTGCAGAGAGGCTAGTGAATTTGAAAGACCAACTTTCCATTTGGCATCCTAACACCCCTGCTTCTTATGGAAGCACATGCATCAGTGAAGGTGTTTTTTCTTTCTTTTTTTAAAAAAAATCCAAGAACTAGAAAAACAACAAACCAACCTCAAACTCATTGCCATAAAGTCAGAACCAACCCGCTACTGACCTTCCAACAGGTTTCAGTGGTATTTAATCACATTGGAGGAGATTGGTCATCCTTCCAAGGAGCCACTGGTAGATTCCAACAATGGAATCCATTCGGGATTGCAATGCAGCTTCGTACTAGTAGGCTACTTAGATATCAAACTGTAAGAAAATTATCAGTTGTTGGTGTTGTTGTGTACCATAGAGCCAGAACAAACCCATAGCTGACCCTCTAGCAGATTTTCAGAGGCAGTTAATCCCACAGGAGCAGATTAGCCATCCTTCTTTTACCGAGCAGAAGCGGCCTCGAACCGTGTGCCTTTGACAGCTTCTTGCCAGTAGGTATCCTGTGATGCTGAAAAAAAAAATGTGATAGCGCTAGGATGTATAAAAGTTCATTTGTTATTCTGTAATACAATGTTTTATTTAAAATTCTGACTAGAAAAATAAGCCTTCTACATCAGTTGGGTTCTTAGATGTAGCTTTTAAATGTACCTCAGTTTAATTAGAAAAAAAAACCAGCTCAAGTTATTGGCACATATTTTTTTCATGAACCAACAATTTCTCTCCTAGAGAACTTGAGAAAATAAATAATATTAATTATCAAAGTCTATTACGATTTCTCTAAAGCCTTCATTTTTATACTATTACAAATAATTTCTCTGTAAGTGAAGAGAAACCAACCAAGAGGAAGAAAGCATTTATTATCTCATTTAATGAGAACACAGAGTTGAGCAGTTACTCTTTTATTATAGGACTCAATAATAATAACGGCAGCAAGGGTATTAAGATTAGGTTTGGATGTGAGAGACATAAAATTCAAATTAAAATTATTTTAAAAATAGAAGTTTAATCCTCTCTTACATTAAAAACGCACATAGTTCAGAGCTTAACCACTTACACTGCTCAGAGAAGACTCAAGAAATGTTCAAATAGCCATGAGCACAAATAGATTTTTGAGCTTATATTATCTTAAAAGAGGTAAAATACCTATTTCTACCAAAACATCCTGACCATTGTATTCTTTTTCACTAAAATACTAGGTGATTAGCACAATTCCAGGCATCATAATCTAATATTCATAAAACTTCATTCAATGATAGGCTTTCTACCCATCATGCATTGGTAAAAAATGTCATTCACTGGTAGAAACTATCCTCACAATTCTTCTCTTTTTAGCATGTAAGAGGAAATCTTTTAGTAGTACTCTCTCAGATACCTCCAGTTATACCTCACTGGTAGAAGTAAATCACAAGTCCACTGGCAGCAGCAAAGACTGCTGCAAAAACAAGGTTTTGTCATGAAGAATGGGATTTATACAAAGGATCAAGACCAACTATAATTTATCCTCTTGGTCTTGAAATCACAACACAGTCAGCATGATGTTAAATTGGAGCATTAAAAGATTGGAAAGTAGCTGTTAACAGAAAAGCTGGAGGTTTTTCAACTAACCAGATGCATCTCAGAGGAAATGTCAGGCAATCTACTTTTTAAAAGTCAGCTACTGAAAACTCTATGGAGCATAAGTATACTCTGGACACGAAGTCACACTAAATCAATATGTTGATTCAGCAACAACTGGTTTAAGTAAACTATACAGTTTGCCATTATAACAATGTGGTGGGTGTATCCTTAATATAATTAAGAGAGAATCTGCTAATAGATGTTAGTTCAAGTAGTTTATATGCATAACCATTTAATTTGGGGCTCTGATACTTAACTGAGCCTTTATCAATGGTTTTACTCAATGGTAAATTCTTTGAATGGTCGTTAATGCTGTAGAAACATGAAGGTATGGTTTTTAAAATCTTGTCTGAACTTTTTAAAGTATTATAAACATTTATTTCACAACTAGATTATACAGAATTGGCTGTGATAAGATACCTATGTTATTCTGGAGGAAAGGATTTTGAGGTTCTGTCTCACATGTTTTGGGAATGTTTCCAGGAAGGGCTAGTCCTTGAAGAAGGACATTATGCTTGGAAGGTAGGAGGGACAACACAACAGAAGAAGATCTTGGGTGAGATGGACTGACACAGTGCCTGGAGTAGTAATGGCAGGTGTGTTGGAGACAATGAGATTGTATCAGTTAGGACAGGGTTCAGAGTAATTGTATGTAGAATTGCTATGAGTTGCAGGTGACTTGAGAGCACATAACAACAACAACAGTGAAATGAATTAGATCTTCCTTTTCAACAGGCACATGGTGATAGATAATTGTTGCATTAATGAAGGATGTGTTTCTTCACACTATTTGGGTCTTTTATATCCCACTCATGATATTAAATGTGCATTGAAATAGTAGATATTTAAAAATGAATTTAAAGATAAGAAAGCCAACAGTCTGTAACACACACTTTCATTTTTGAAGTGTGGTATTTGAAATTTGAGAATAAAATCAAGATGTGACAAAAGAGAGGAGGTGAAGGAAAGAAAAGACATGTTTGTTTGTTAAAAAAATATGTTTTAAGTTCTTGAATAGTTAGTTCCTAGCTTTAGCAGGAAATGAAAGCAAATTAGAAACTGTTTAGAATTGAGTTAAATTGAGACTAATGCATATGAAATATTATCTAACAAAAGCTTAAATTATTCAGAAGATAACAAAACTCTTGAATATTTTATGACCGCATATTTTATGACCAAAAAAGATTTTGTAAATAAATAAAGCCTTAAATTTAAGAAGTAACAATAATGATATCGCAAATAAAAATAAATATACAAAAATTAAGGAAAATTGATTTAGACAGATAAAGGAATTCAAGAACTACGTTTTTGTTAATCCATTTAGATTTCTTATTAGATTAAAAGATAATACATGAAGGCATCTTTAGATGTAATAGGACCACCCATTCTACCGTAAGGAAACTACAGGTCCTTATAAAATGTACAGTTTCCACAAGAAAAAGACTGATAATATATAACAAAATGGGCAAAAGATGTGGAAAGACATTTTACAAAGAAAGACATTCAGATGGCCAACAGGCACATGAAGAAATGTTCAAAACCAGAGAAATGCAAATCAAAACAACAATAAGATACCATCTCATCTGAGTAGCAGTAGCAAAGTTTAAAAGGACAGCAAATAATAAATATTGGAGAGGATTTGGGGAGATTGGACCTCTCATGTCCTGTTGGTGGGATTGTAAAATGGTACAACTATTCCAGAAAGCAGTATGGTGCTTTCTCAAAAAAACTGAACACAGAAATCCCATATGATTCAGCAGAGATATGTAATATACAACTATGTTCATAGCAGCATTACTCAAAATAGCAAGAATATGGAAACATCTTAAATGACCATCAACAAACAAATGAATTGAAAAATTGTGGCATATTCCCACAATGGAATACTATGCAACAAACACTAAGGAACAATGATTTAGTGAAATACTGTTTAACATGTGATAGTCTAGAGAGCATTATGCTGAGTGAACTAACTCATTCTCATAAGGGCAAATATTGCATAAGACCATTATTGTATAAATGGAAGAATAACTAGTAAGATGTATATAAATGTCCAAAAGAGTAATGGTAAAAGGGGAAGTGTTGAGAAAAGGGGAAGGATGGAAATCATTAGGATAAGAGAGCTTAGTGGGTTGACTGGGAACGGGAAAGTTTCAATAAGGACTCTAAAAGATAGTGTAATAATTTTGTTGTTGTTGTTAAGTGCCATCGAGTCATGGGCAACTCATAGCGACCCTATGAATGAAAGTCCTCAATACTTTTGTGACTTTCATCCTTTCTCCAGGTTCATAGGATTTCTGGAGGCAAGCTATTGTGGAAGTGGATGCCATTCCTGCTTCCAAGCTTGTTTTAATTGGGGAGTACCGCCAAACACTGTCCACCATGCATAACTATTAATGCATTTGACTCATCAGTGACAGTGTTCAGCGTCACAGCAACCACAAGTTATCTCTGTACAGCAAGTGGACACACCAGGACTATACGAACTAGAAGAATGTTTAAACCAATTGGATGGGGTGTATATGAATGATTGTATGAATCAAAATGTAAATAAGATATTTTATGGAACACAGTGTACTATGAGTGAAACAAAGTGTAAATGTATTACTGTATGAACCCAATAAAAATATGAAACAAAAGAATAAAAAAAAAACCAACATGGTGACAATTTGGACCAGAACTACAAGACACAGGATATACTTCCCAAAACAGATTAATATTTCATCTAAACCAAGACAGACACCATATTCAATAAACTCACTAATGAGTTGTTGTATTGTATGCTGTAGAGTCAAAACCAACCCATAGCTGACCCTCCCATGGGTTTCCAGGGGCAGTTACTCTCAAGGGAAGAGACTGCCAACCCTTCTCCTGGAGCAGCAGGTGCCCTCAAATTGTGTGTCTTTGGGATTGCAGCACAGCTGCTTGCCTCTAGGCCATCAGAGCTGCCTAAATTCATTAACAGTAAGTTTAATATAAAGCCAATAGCCATCCCGAAGCCTTTTTTTAAAAATGTAAATTATGACATAGAATTGTAAGTATTCAGGTTCAAATTGTTTTCCTGTCAAACATTCTTCTTCTAGGTGGTATAGCACTGGTCTGTGTGTTGCTGCACAGAGGTAACTCGTGGTTGCTGTGATGCTGAAGACTGTGACAGTGATGTGCCAATCGTGGTAATGGGCACCCATGGTGGACAGTGTTGGCTGGAGCATCCCGACTAAATCAAGCCTCGAAGCAGGAGCGGCATCCACTTCCGAAATGGCTTGCCTCCGGAAACTCTATGTACGAACAATGCTCAGGCCGTTCGTTCATAGGGTCGCTATGAGTCGTTTACGACTCGATGGCATCAAACAACAACTACAACATTATAAGTATTGCACTACTAATCAAAATAATTATGTTGGAGTTCATTTACAATCTTGGAAAACTGATGGAGTGTTGTCGGGTGTCAAAATCAATTTGGTATTAGTGTACTTTTTTTAGAGGTATTTCTTTTACTCTAGCGGGTAAACGTCAAGATTTTCTGTAAAACTTCTAGAAATTAAAGATAAGTTCAGTCACAGCATAAGAAAACAGATCAATGTAACAAAATAGCACAGGAACAATTTATAAGCAATTGTAGGATATGAATGAAGCATTAATGATAATAATATTTTTAATCAAATATCTTTGGAATAAAAATAACATCAATTATATCCCATTCTCTTATTATAACCTAAAAAATAACAGAGGAAAGAATTAAACTAAACCTTTAGAAACACAAACAAAACACTGTAAAAATTTAAGAAAAAAATATGCCAACTTTTCTGGGGAAAACTTCGCTCTGGGAATGATATGATCACAGAAAACAAGGAGAGTGCAGTAAATAGATGTAAATTCTCAACCCCAGAAATCTGAAAGGAAGTCAATGCAAATATTCACAAGGAAGACATCCCATTCTGATTATTTTTATCCCCCTGGTGCCTGAATTTGTTCATTTAACAAGTTTTTAAAAATTTATATTAGAAATGATCAAACAGTATCACTAATATCACACACAAGCAAGGTCCTGCTGAAGATTAATCATAAACAAGAGAAACAATACATCAGCAGAGAACTGACAGATGTGATGGCTGGGTTTAGAAGAGGCTATAGCACTAGGGACATTATTGCTAATGTCAGGCGGAATTTGGCTGAAAGCAGAGAGTACCAGAGCAATGTCTATTTGTGTTTCATTAAATATGCAAAGGCATTTAACTATGAGGACCACAACAAATTGTGGCTAACCTTGAGGAGAATGGGAATCCCAGGACACTTGATTGTGGTCATGTGAAACCTGTACTTGGACCAGGAAGCAGTAGTCAGAACAGCACAAGGAAATACTGTCGCAGAGATGCATCCTATCTCTATGCTTTTTCAATCTATATGCAGAACAGATCATGTGGGAAGGTGAACTTTATGAGGAGGAATGTGGCATCAGGACTGAAGGAAGATTCATCAACAACCTGCATTATGCAGATGACACAACATTCCTTGCTGAAACTGAAGAGGCCATGAGGCATTCGTCGCAGATCAAGGACTCTAGTGTTTAAAATGGATTGAAGTTCAACATCAAGAAAACAAAGATTCTCACCACTGGGCCTATTGACAGCTTCATGATAGATGGAGAGGAGATTGAGATTGTTGATAACTTTAGCTTGCTTGATTTCAAAATCAATACTCTTAGCCCCAGTAGACAAAAAAATCAAATGATTCATTGCTTTGGGAAAGTATGCTATCAGAGTCATCTCTAGAGTACTAAAGAGCAATGACGTCAGTGTGGAAACTAAGTTGCGCCTGATCCAGGCCATGCTATTTGAAATTACTTGCCATGCATCAGAACAGGAAAAACTGGATAGGTAATGGAGAGTGGCTAGAACACTGCACTGAAACAGAGGAAGGAAAATCCTGAATGTATGATTAGGCTGTATATACAATATGTAACAAGAATTTCATTACAAAGTCTGGTGTCTAAGGTTTATCATTCAAAAGGTCTTTCCTAGCCAATGATTATTGATTTTGTGCTGACATATTTACTGTATTAAGGACAGAGGATTAGAATGGCATACAAGCTCCATTCTACGTATGTAAACTCATGGAACCTCTGTGCTAGTTTGCTTTTGGGGATGCTTGCCTTCAACAACGCTCATCTGTCTGCAAAACTGGTCTGCATACCTACAATCACATGAGTCATTGCCCTGATAAGTCTAAGTCTATGGAAGACCTTTCGGCAAACTACCGAACCTAAAGGACATAAAGGAGCAAAGGAACTGAATTTTAAAAGGGGCTATTGATATAAAAATTTGTTGTATTATAAAACAAATCAAGTATCCAGGACAACACTGACTCAGCACTTTTTATAACTGATCTGCTACTTACCTTAGCAGACTGAACTATGATTACAATTCAGTAAGGAGGGAGGGAGAGGACAGGAGGGAAGAAAATGTGCATCAATGAATGAATGAAAATCCAACCTTTCTGTAAACTTTCATTAAAATTACAATTAAAAAAGAATTTATGTGATGCATTGAACACTGATGAGAGAGTCAGATGGGTTGTGGTATGATGTTAAGGAACTCATCAAGGAAGAATGTGAAAGTGAGACAATGAGTAATGAAGATCAAAAACTAAATGATGCCTTTATTCTGTGAGGTTGCAAAAGAATATAACATGGACTGTCAAAAAGAAGGAGTATCTCTTAGAGTAAATGCAGCAATGGTTCCCCTTAGAGGCCAGGATGATGAAACTTTGTCTCACATACAAGTAGGTAGAAGGAGCCAGTGTTTGAAAAAAGACATCATGGTTGAAAAAGTAGATTAGCAAGAGTGAGAAAGACAAAGAAGGAGAATCGAACAGTGCCTAATACAGTGGACTTGAGCATGGAAGAAATTGAGAAGCTTCAATCTGTTATGCATAAGGTTGCCATGAGACACAGTAGACTCAAACTAGTATAATGATGACATTGTTCAAATTTTTGTTGGATCTCATTCTTGTTTTTAATGCATTGCTTGAAATAGGAAAAAAAACCTTGTTTTTATTAGGTGATAGTAATAAGTGAGTCTGGTTTCATTACTGTCATTTAATTGTTTTAACTCCTTGAAAATCTTTAGCCAGAATCACAACATAGTCTATGATCAAAATATGTTACTTATATATCAGCAGGCAAATTGATTATATTATTTTTCAAACCTGTTAAAAGTATAGATTGTGAGATAATCTAAATTGCAAAATCATTTTTACCCAGTTTTAAAACATTTAATTTCTTGGAAGGACATCTAGAAATACTATAACAAGACTTTGAGAACGATAATTTCTTATATCTTTTACTTTTTCTCTAAATTCACATTGTTTAAGAAAGAGTTTTTACTGGAAACATCTATGTGCTCTTCTGTATTTCTTCTTCTTAATTCTGTACTTTGCTTTCTGTCCTAGGATACTAAACTGTATGGAGGAACTAGTAGGCAAACTGTTTTCTAATTTTTTTCCTGATTACTGTTAGTAGAAGTCCTAGCAGATCATCAGGAGGAAAGAGTGAATTCAAGATACTTGTTCCCTGGAATCCTTCTCCATCAAGGTTGCCACAGCCTGGTTGTATCACTAGCACAAAGTTATTCATTTCTGAATAATGAAATTATCTACAACAATGAATCTTCTTCTAGGTATCTTCTTTTCTTGTCACTTTGACTTATTGGTTGTTGTAGTTGTGCTACTGGTTGATACTCTTTCTTGTTCTACATTTTTAATTTACGACTTCATTATTCTTCTTTAACCAATTTCTTTGCAAATAAAATCATCTTCAAAATGTTAATTTTAGTGTAGAATTTGCTGGGATCTTGACTAATGCAGGTTTTGGGTAATAGGCTATTACTTTTTATTCATTTTAAAATGCCCTTATCTTATTTTTAAAATATATTTTTGTCAACCATTGAAGCCATACTTAACTCTTCTAATTTATGAAAAATGCGCACAATATAACCCATTTAACAAAGACAATCTTCATTTTTAAATCAAATACTTAAACTTTCTCTGTGATAAAAGTCCTATTTCATTTATCAGTTTGCATAAATGTGTTAATATGTGTTTCAAGGAATATTATCACAAATACTGAGAAACAAATTAGTGGCAGATATCTTACAAGATATATTAGTAAAAGCTATGCAGTCAGGATGGAAATGTTTCATACCTTATTTAATGAGTGCATTAATCTTATTGTAAATTATAACAATGATACTTAATTTGTTGTAGGGCTAGAAAATTTTCATATTCAAAAGTAAAAGTCATTTATGAAACAAAGTGCATGATAAATATTTACTATTTTTATAAATGCATATATAAGCATAAATTGTTTTGCTTTCAAAATAATTAAGCAACAATAAAAACTAGAAAATATTTTCATTTAGGTCTTTATACAACATGATCAAATCTTCCTGTATATTTAATATGAGATAATTATTGCTAATAAGAATAGGTCTCATGGCCAGAATAAAATATATTTTTGTGAATCAAAACCAGAACATATTAAGCATTTTATTTTAGTAAATAAGAACTGATTTTATCTGAAACGTAGAGTTTATGATGGTTGGGTAAAATAAAATTTTACTACCTATTAAATAACCTGTAACTACCATCTGAAAGTTCACATCGTAATACACCCACAAATACTTGGTGCATGTGTATTTTATGATGAGACTGTTCACCTTGAAATTGTTTTATCATGTGAACTTTCACCATGAAAGCTTTACTGTACAACACTTTACATGTAAAATGTAAAATTATCTTTCTCATAAACTAGAGCTTTGACTAAGTTCAACCTTGTTCAGTCACGATTGATGAAATAACACAGGGATAGAAAATAATATGAATGGAAGCCCTTCTAGAAACTTAATTTCTCTCTTAGAAAGCAAGGACAATAAGCACATTGTGTGTTGTTGTTATTGTTGGGACCGTTGATCCAGACTTGACCCATCGCTAACCCTCCAGGAAGTTTTCTGAGGCAGTGAATTGCTCAGGAGTTGGTTGCCCATCTTTTTTTCTGTGGTGCAGCTGGTGGACTCAAACCACATATTTTTGCGTTGACAGCACAATTCTTTACCAGTAAACCACCAGAGGTCCCAAATGCTGTGCATGTTGCACATCAACTAAACATTTTGATCAACTGAGTCACAACTGTGGCCTACTCAAAAATGATAACGCAATACGCAGCCCTGAATGTAGGTTGCTCTCCACCCTACTGGCAATAAACCAGTGTCATGCATCTAGCTCCAGAAAAGATTCACTACACTGAGTCTCCTATTACAGGTTTTCTACCCATAATTCCCCACCCCTTCTAGTGAAAATTCCAGATTTCCCAAAATTAAAAAATGTTTTTGTTTTATTTTGTAGAGCATGAGTGAACTAATTTGAATATATTCAACATCCTAAAACTACATTGTTTTGGAAATTTGAAGGTGTTTACGTTATGAAGAAAAGTACCGAGAATAATTGACAAAAAAACCCTTGTATTGTTAAAATAATTGAGATGAGAGATAGAAAAAGACTGCATTATCCAATATTTTTTTACACTTACTTCTCAGTAAAAAAAAAAAAAAAAAGAATCATCCTCTCATGTGGTACATGCCCTAAATATGTTTACCTTGAGTCACATGATGTGACATGATTAAAAGAAATGTGCTATTATGTCCATCATATCCCTATAAAATCTTTCAACTCAAGTCAATTGATGTTGCATCAGAACTTACCATTGACTGACCCTCCAGTGGGTTTTCAGAGGTTATCAATCGTACTAGCAGAGTTTGTCCATCTATCCCACAGGAGAGCTTCTGGTGGATTTAAATCACCTGCCATTAGGACTTGGTTGCCATTAGGTTAGCAACTCTCTATGAACTGTGGTCTTCAACATGGATTGAAGCTCAACATCAAGAAGACAGATTCTCACCACTGGGCCAATTTGCAGCACCATGATAGATGGAGAAGAGATTGAGATTGTTAACAATTTCTGCCTGCTCTACTGCACAAATTAAAAGATGAAATGCACTGGGAAAATCTATAGTCAAAGACCTTTCCAGAGTATGAAGAAGCCATGATGTTAAGACGCCATAGGTTACGTAATTAAATGCTTTGCATTAGAGGACTTGCACAATGACTAAGGAGGACAGAAGAATAGATGCCTTTGAGTTGTGGTGCTGGAGAAGAGTATTGAACATACTATGGACAGCCAAGAGAACAAACCTGTGTGTCTTACTGATAAGGAAACCAAGTTTCTCCTTGGAGGCTAGGATTTTGAAACTCTGTCTCACATACTTTGGGCACATCGCCAGGCAAAACCAGCTCTTAGAAAGGACATCATGCTCAGAATGATGGAGAGACAGCACAGAGGAGGAAGACCCGGATAAGACTGATAGATCAGTAACTAGGGTAATGGGACTAGGTGTGTCAGAGTCAGTGAAACTGGCTCAGAACAGGGCAGGCTTCCAGGCTGTTGTACATAGGGTTGCTATAAGTCTCAAGTGACTCAATGGTGTATAAAAACAACAACATGGACTACAACACCAGAGTTCCCTTATATCTATCTTCTCTAAGATTCATTATACTTTGTTAAATAACCTCTTTTAGTGTCCCTAATGTTCTTGTTTCATGTACTTCATTAATAATACAAATATTGAGGAACGCAGCAGACATGAAGTCTTACAGATTTGAGATACATTAATTAAAGTATGAAAAGAAATTTCCTTTTGTTTGATGTCTTGGAGTTATAAAAACCCAAGGCTATTCATTTTTTATGCTTCAAGGAAGTTTTCTGTGGCTCAAAAATCTCAACATTCTGGTTTGAATCCACCAGATGCTCTGCCGGGAAAAGGAGGGACAATCTCCTCCTGTCCCAGTCAGATCTGATTTGATGGTACACTCACACAAGAATAATAAAAAAAAATCTAAAAAAAATCTCAACATTCATTTTTTATTACTATCTTTCCAGATAGTATTATTACCACTAGACAGAAAAACAACATCGGGACAGATGGAGAAAAAATTAAAGTTGTAAATGTCATCTTCCTTGGATCCACAAACAATATCCTTGCTATCAGCAATCAGTAGATTTCATTGAGCAAGTTTATTGTCAAGAATCTCTCCAGATTATTGAGGAGCAATAATTTCAGTTTGAAGACTAAGGTGCAACTGATTCAGGTTGTGTCCCTTTTCATTCATTTGCCATGCTGCTGATAGTTGGACAATGAAAAAGGATGACAGAAGAAGAATTGATGCCCTTAAGTTTGTGGTGTTGGAGAAAAGTATTGAATCTCTCATGGACTGCCACATAATAAAAAGATATATCTTTGAGGAAGTGCAGGAAGGGTCAAGGATGGAGAAGCTTTGTCTCACTTAGTTCCTGCATGTTGCTAGGAGAGGTAATTGCTTGGAAAGGGACATCATGCTAGTAAAGGTAGAGGGACAGGAAAAGAGAGGAAGAGCCTCAGTGAGATAGATTGACAAGGTGATGGTAGCAATGAGCTCGAGTGTGTCAGAGATGATAAGGATGGCACAAGATAAAACAGGTTCAGGTTTGTTGCTCTTAGGGTCCCTCTGAGTTGTACTTGCCTCGATGGTACCGGATAACAACAATTTTTCTAGATTGTATTTAGAAAGCATCACATATACCCTTTCTTACATGGACTCTTTATGGCATGGGTTCCATATAAGTAACAGTAAGTGAGTAACAATTTACATTTCTTATAAAAAACTAAAAAAGACATACTAGAATGACAAGAAGCTGTGCTGCAATCATGAAGGCACAAAGTTTGAGGCTACCAGTTGCTCTGTCTGGAAAGGATGGGCAAGTTCCTCCCGTGCAAATAACTGCCTTTGAAAACCCACTGGAAGGTCAGCTGGGGGTCTGTTCTGACTCTACAGTGCACAACAAGAAGAAAAATTTCCTAGAGCTGCTACCTTGAGGTATTAGTTCCTAGAGAAAAATATGACACACCAAACCAGAGAGGAAATTTCTGAAAACTGCTGTCATAGCTAGCATTGCAAATATTACATGGCAGAGATCAAGCAACATCCAGAAGAGGATGAAGGAACCAGGAATTCCCTCCATTCAAATGTGTGAAGCATTGGCACCTAGCTTTAAGGGTAAAAGTGCCAATGCTATTAAATATTGTTTACAAAGGAGAATCTGACTTCTTGTGAACTAACAATCTTGGTGGAATCGTAGAAAATCATAGAAAATTAAGGTTATACCCTAGTATTTGTGTTACTTTATGATAACAATAGGAATTCATTTATATAAAATATCATTTTCTCCTAATAATTCCATGGAGTTGTTGTTTGTGATGGCCAAAGAGCCTGCACGAGCCCCTAGATACTACAAGAAGCCTCCAAAAACTGCCCATGATGCTGTACAACATACCTATACACCCACCCCCAGATGCCACGAGAGCCCTGGCAAGGTTACCTGCTGTCACCAATACTGCTCAATATTGAACTGGAAGTCTTAGCTAAGGCAATTAGGCAACAGTTGGAAATAAGGGGCAACCAAAATTACAAAGGAGAGGTAAAAGTGTTGCTATATACAGATGGCATGATAGTGTATATGGAAAACCCTGAAGGATCTGGAAGGCCAGTTCAGCAGAGTGGCTACAAGACCAACAACAACAACAATAATGTATATTTCTTTAGAGAAATAAAGAAAACACTAAAAAAGAAACAAACCAAAAAAAGTTAATGCCATTTACAATAGCCAACAACAAGATGAAATGCTTAGGAATAATTAGTTAGAGACACAAAAGACCTGTATAAGGAAAACTACAAAACACAAATATAAGAAACAGTAAGAGACAAATTAAATGGAAAAATATTCCTTCTTCATAGATGGGAAGACTCAACATTGTGAAAATTATACTTCTACTAAAAGCAATCTATAGGTTCAATGCAATACCATCAGAAAAACCAACTTTAAAGGGATATGTGATTGGGTATTGGTGTAATGACAGGAGTCCAGAACGAAGGCAACATAGTGGAGTGAACCTGGGGGAAGAGATTGTACAACAATGAAAGAATTTTTCTTTTACTTTTCAATGAGAAGAGCGAACTGGGAGTGGGGGAAGGAGTGGGCAGTGAGAAAAGTGCGACAATGAATGAAGGGAAATT
>NW_006399929.1:4623571-4625622 GCF_000299155.1 Elephantulus edwardii | reverse complement strand
GAAGGCAATCAACTACAACAACATTGGTGTGTTCAACCTTCCAAAGCAGCATTAGCTTTAGTTAGCAGCACAACTCACTACATTACCAATGCTCCCTTTTTCATAGACGTAAACATTTTTTTAAATATCATCTAAATTATAAGGTGTTAAGTCTTTGCAATTATTTTTCCTTAAGAATGAAGATTTTAATTTTTTTTTATTTGAGCAAAGTTTGCAAAGGATATTGGTCTTTCACTTGATCATTGTACACATTTTAATTTATAAAATTTTACAAGGTAATAATGAGGATTTCCATCTAAAATCCCCTTGAGACAGGTACTCAGAGAGTTGATCAAGATGTGAATTGGGAGAGGATCAAGATCTGCACCCAGCAGGAACCCAACACTATGTGTTTGTATATGGGTAAAAGGGCCTGGAACAGAAAAGAATCCTTCTTGGGACTTCTGCACATGGAAGTCCAATGTTCTGTAATTGCTTTTCTGATACCAATTACATAAAAACAATTTCTTTTATAAAGATTCTTTTTTGTTTACATACAGTTGTTCATACACATTGCCTCATTAATGTACATTGTGTTTTATGCAATCATTCATATGCATTGTGTTTTATGTAATTATTATTGAACAATGCCTTTTATGACCCTTTATCATCAAATCTCCATTGGACCTTACCTATTCCTTCACTTTCCAACGAATTGCCCACAAATCTCTGCTGTCCTAGTGATTTGTTCTTTTTCTTCTTCTCCCTTTTCTTATACCCCTCTTCTCCCCATCACCTTTTGAACAATCATATGTATACTGATCCTATTTGTTCATTTTAATAGCCATATTGTCCTTCTTCTAATTTTTCACAAGTTGATCATCTTTTGTCTTTATCCTTTATAATATTCATTGATTGTACATACTATATCTGTTCTCCCAAATATTCCCCACTCCCCAGTTAACTTCGTGTTTTTATAGTAACAGTTTTATGGAGTATTGTTCATTTTGTGACTGAGTTATTTCACTCAGCATAATGTCCTTGAGATTTTCCCATGTTGTGAAGTATTTTATAAATTGGTTGTTCTTTAGTGCTACATAATATTCCACTGTGCAAATGTACAATTTCGCCACCCATTTGTTTGGTGATGGACTTTTGGGCTGCTTCCATTTTCTTGCTATTGCTAATAATGCTGTGAAGAACACATTGATGCTATTGTTGTTAGGAGCCATGAAGTCGAGTATGACTAAAAGTGACCCAATGAACAACAGATTTCAACCCTGTCTTATCTTGTCATCCTTATCATCCTTGACACATAATTGAGCCCATTGCTACAGACACTGTCAACTATTTGGTTGAAAGTCTTCCTCTCCATAAAATTTAAAATCATGGGGGAATGTTGCTGTTAGTAGCAGACAATAACTCATAGTAATCCTATGAGCAATAGAGCTGAACTCTGCCCTTCTCTAAACCATCCTTATTATCTCTGATATTTGAGTCCATTGTTGCAGTCATTGTGTCAATTCACATTGTTGAGGGTCTTCTTTTTCACTGACCCTCCATCTTTCCAAGCAAGATGTTCCTTTCCAAGAACTGATCCCTTCCAACAATATCCCCAAAGCATGTCACGATCTTTGCCTCCAACAAGCACCCTAGTTGTACTTTCTCTAAGACAGACTTGTTTGTTCTTTTTGGCTGTCCTAAGAATGTTCAGTGCTCTTCTCCAGCATCACAATTTAGAGGCACTGATTCTTCTGTCATTGGCAGTAATTGTCCGACTTCCAGATGCTTAGGGAATAAAAAGACTGTAGCAGGCCATATAGCCCTGGTGTGTCCACTTGACATACAGTGGTAACCTGTAGTTTCTGTGAGCATGAACACTGTGACACTGATGTGTCAAATGTGTCAACGGTTGGTTACCCATGGCGGACAGTGTTGGGTGGAGCTCCTCGATTAAAACAAGCTTGGAAGGAGGAGTGGCATCCACTTCCATAATAGCTTGCCTCCAGAAACCCTATGAACCTGGAGAGAGGATGAAAGGCACCCAAGTGTCAAGGACTCTCCTTCATAGG
>NW_006399929.1:4579656-4623122 GCF_000299155.1 Elephantulus edwardii | reverse complement strand
TCTCCAAGGACCGGTCTCTCCTCACTACATGTCCAAAGTAAATTAGATGGAGCCTCAGAATCCTTGCCTCCAAGGAGCCACCCGGTTTAACCCTGACATAGAGATGCAATCATGTCAGCTTTTATTATCCAAGAATTCCTAGAGAATGTAAGCTCAGAGAATCAATTTAGTCACCAACCATGGTATTCAATGACCAAATATGGAGGACGGAACGCAAACATATTTAATCACATTTAGTAAGGATTGGTATGCACATTCAGTTTGTTTATGTAAAAGAAATGCTGTTGTCACATAGAATACTTGATTGCTATTTACTTCTCATAATCTAACACTTTTTACAATTCTTCAAGAGAGAAGTGTAAGTGATTTGTTTAATCTGTATATTTATATGTTTTAGGCAAATGGTCTGTTATTGATAAAATTGTTTCAGAATTGTATACATTCCTAACAATATAACTTTATGTTTACAACAGCGACTACATTTCCTTAACTTCTAGAAGATAGTTTTGATTGTCAAGCTTTAACCAGGTGTCATAACATGTACCTGGATGGGCATAGCAGACTTTTTCAATGTTCCAATACTTTGATGTGTAATATTGTGAATGACAGCAAAAAGACTAGGGTAGCTAAATAATAGTACAACAAACATGTTCAAGGAAACTGGCGAAGAAATATGATCCAATATTTCAATCAGGTTCTTAAGTTATTGCCTTCTTGGCAGTGAGTTGGAGGAGAGGAATTAAAACAAAAGAGGAGGGAAAGAGAGAGAGAGAAAACATAGAGAACTGAAATAATGAAGCTATGGGCTTTCCAAAAGGTTTGAATAGCTGCATTTCATCAAACCTCGTCTGTTTATGTGAGACAGTGTTGTTTAGCAGTCAAGAAGTAACTGTTTATTATTGATGGCTGTTCAGGTTCTTTCAGAGGGAAGCAAAGCTGAGCACTCCTCCAACCTGCTGCCTTATCTCTGTGAAGCAGCAGCCCTGAGAACATAGGCACTCCATCTGTGTTATAGTGTCTGATCTTAGCAGCTGAGGAACAGCAGGTGACAGACTTCTAACCTCTAGGGATCTGGAGCAATCAGACAGCCAAGAAATAAATACTCAACACAAATAACTCATTGCATCATCACTGTTTACCTACCTGAGCTCTTTGGAAATTATGCATTATCAATTTCAAATCATACTCTCTAAGCAGCCTGATGTTTGAAGCAGTGTAAGAGCTGGCTGGTAGCCTGAATTCTAGTTGGTTATGGGTTCCAAATATTTTGTGAATATTGCACCTTCAATGCTTATTTCATTTTGTTGTCATGGACATTACTTGTTCTATTTAACTAACATTGCATTCAGAACCATGTACTCTGTGAGTATGTTTTAGTAAATATTTTTATAAAAAGTTGAAGAGGAGAAGTTTCAAAAATTCTATTTTGAAATTGCATATTTATATTTGCTCTGTGATCCATTCCTTTGAGTGAACATAGTTGCTCTATTTTGTGGAAAAGAGGAATGGATATCTTTTTATTCACACTAAGTCGCCTGGAAAAGTATCAGGGCTGAAACGCAAAGGATATAGGTTTCCTTAGACTTGATGAGGACTATCAATAAATCCCTAAGGTTTTATTTTCTTTGTTATTTATGTGGCATTTATAAACTAGATTGATAACTGAGGGTGGGGGGGATGTGTTAGACGCAGTGAGAATGGCTCAGGATAGGTCAGGGTTAAGAGTTATTGTACATATGGTTGCTATGAGTCGCAGGCACACTAGACGGCACATAAAATATATTCAATGTTTTTTTAGGGCTGCAGTGTGTTATTGTTGCATATGGTTGAGCTAGAACTGACTCATAGCAGACTCTCCAGTGGACTTTTAGAGGCAGTTCATTTCACAGGAGGAGATTGCCCATCCTTCTCTCATGGAGCAGCTCATGGATTTAAATTGTGTGTCTTCAGGATTGCAGTGCAGCTTCTTGCCACTAAGCCACCAGAGCTCCCTGCAGTGTGGCATTATATGTTATAGAAATAACTACTCCTCCCCAAATCACACACAAAAGTAAAAAGATGAATTAATGAGATAGAGATACTTTTGTACTACGAGTTGGTGATGGTAAGTGATGATTTAAGAAAGTATGCCAAAGAATTGATGCCTTTGAATGATGATGTTGGCAAAGAACACCATAGTATGCCAGCACAATAAAAAAGAACAAGTAAGTCTGCCTTAGTCGAAGTGCAGCCAGGATGATCCTTGAAGCTAAGAAGGACAAGACATCATCTTAGATAGTTTAATATCTTATCTGGAGGGATTGGGGTTTGAAGAAAGATGTCATTCCTAGTAAAATAAAGGTTCACTGGAAAAGAGAAAGGTCCTTCACTCGATGAATTAACACAGTGTCTACAGCAATGTCATGAAGTACAGCAAAGATTGTGAGCACAGCCAGACCTGGCAAAGTTTTGCTCTGTTGTACTTAAGATTGTTCTGAATCATAACTGTCTGGACAGAACTGAATAACAACATATTTAGAATAAGACCTGTCCCACCTTCCTCCACATGGGTAAACTCACCATATTGGTTTCCTTCTGTTTGCTAGCTCTATGAATTTGAGCAAATTCTGTAATCTTCATTTATCTTTCTATTCTCCCATATTAAACTGTGATTTAATAAGATGTTATGGGACTGCTGTGAGGAATGGAGGTCTGGTTGCATAATCTGTTGTTTTTATGTGCCGTTGAGTTGCCTACACCACATAGCAACCCTATTTACAACAGCTCTGAAGCATACCCTGTCCTGAGCCAGTCTCCAACTTACTCCAACACATTACCTTGGATACTGTATCAGTCCATCTCATCTGGGATCTTCCTCTCCTGTGTTATCCCTCCACCCTTCCAAGCATCGGTCCCACTTGGCCACATGCCCAAATTATGTGAGACAAAGCATCAAAATCCTAGACTCCAAGGAAAGTTTCACCCTCTCCAAGACAGATCTCTTTGTTTTATTGACAGTCCATAGAATGTGCAAGACTCTTTTCCAGCATCACAGCTAAAGACATCAATTCTTCTGTTATCCTTCATTATTGTTCAGCTCTCTGATGCACAACAAGTAATTGAGAAGATGATGGCCTGGATTATAGACACCTTAGTCTCTAGACTGACCTCATTGCTTCTCAGAACTCTGGAGAATCCCTGACAGCAGATTTATCTAATGCAATTCATGTTTTGACTTCCTGATTGCGGGTGCCAAGAATGTTGACTGTGGAGGTGAGAAAGCTGCAGCTATTAACAACCTCGATTTTTCTCCATCCTTCGTAGTGCTGTCAATCGGACCAGTGGTGAGAATCTTTGTCTTCTTGTTGTAGAGCTTCAATCCGTATTGAAGACTACAGTCCTTGACCTTATGAAGCAAGTACTTCAAATTCTCCTCAGTTTCAGTAATGTCAGATGGATCTTGACAGAAAGCAGAGTGTTAGAGGGTTATCTATATGTGTTCATTGATTATGCAAAGGCATTTGACTATGTAGATTACAACCAATTGTGGTTAATCTTGAGAATGGGAACCCTAGAACACTTGATTGTGATTATGTGAAATCTGTACTTGGTCAAGAAATCAGTCCTCAGAACTGCGCAGGGACACACTTTATGGGTCAAAATCAGGAAGGAAGTGCATCAGGGATGTGTCCTGTCTCCATACCTTTTCAAACTGTGTGCAGAACAGATCATTCAGGAGGTTAAGCTTTATGAGGAGGAATGTGGCATCAGGGTTGGAGGAAGACTCATAAAGACCTACATTATGCAGATGACTTAACCTTGCTTGCTTCATAGTCTGTAGGGAGTTTCAAATCCAGCAGCAGCTCTGCAGGAGAGTGGTAGGCATTCTTCTCTTACGCATATACAACTTTTAAGGAGGGAGTCAGTTATGAGTCAAATTCATCTTGAAGACAATGAGAGAAAAGGGGAGAGTTTCAGGAGACAGGAGCCATGATGGTGCGGTAATTAAGCATTCACCTACTGGTGACTAGATTGTGATCTACCAATCCTTCTGTGAGAAAGAGATATGCTAGCTTGATTCTGTAAAAATCTACAGCTTTGAAAACCTTATGAGGCAGTTTTATGTCCTAAAAGGTCATTCATTATGAGTACAAATCAACATGATGACAATAATAGGTTGTGAGGAGCAAATGAGCTAATCGATAGGAGCAACCTATAATCATGCCTGGCACATTTCAAGTGCTAGGAAAATACTAGTTATTGTCACTACCCAAATCTTCTTCTCTAAAGCCACCAATTTAAAACAAAACAAAAGACCAATCCTTTTTTACATTATAAATACATTCATTCTAATTCTTGAGATTTAGCTAGTGGAAAATGTACATTTAGTTTAGTAACATCAATCTGCCAGATTAATAGTGAAACTTTGCAGATAATATCTACTAGTCTATGTCCAATCAGGAAGTAAAATTTTCCCACCACTAGACCAATGGGCAGCACCATAATGGATGGAGAAGAGATTGAGGTTGTTAACAGTCTCAGCTTGCTCAGCTCCACATAATACACTCTTGGCATTGTTGTTAAGTGCCGTTGAGTTGTTGGCAACTCATAGCGACCCTATGAGTGAGAGTTCTCCACACTTGTGTGACTTTTATCCTTTTTCCAGGCCCATAGGATTTCCGGAGGCAAGCTATTTATGGAAGTGGATGCTATTCCTGCTTCCAAGCTTGTTTTAATCAGGGAGTACCACCAAACACTGTCCACCATGGGTAACCATTATTGCATTTGACGCGATAGAGTCAGTGTTCAGCTTCACAATGACTACAAATTACCTCTGTAAGGCAAGTGGACTCAGCAGGGCTATTCGACCTAGAAGAATGTTCAACCAAATGCAATTAAAAAACAGGCCAATGAGAAAACCAAGAGACAAATTGCACTGGGAAAGTCTGCTGTCTGAGACCTCTTCAGAGTGCTAAAGAGCACTGATGTCAGTCTAAAGACTAAGGTGAACCTGATCAAGGCCATGATCTTCATAATTGCATGCTATGAACCAGAGCTGGATAATGACTATTATAAAAGAAGAATTTGTTCCTTTGTATTGTGGTGCTAAAGAAAAGTACTAAGCATACCAGGGACCACCAGGAAAATAAGCATGTGTGTCTTGGAGAGGTTGAAATCAAGTTTCTCCTTGGAGGCAAGGATTTTTAAGCTCTGTCTCGCTTTCTTTGGACACAAGGTCACTGGAGACCAGTCCATCAAGAAGGACATCATGGTTGAAAGGGTGGAGGCACAGCGCAGGGGAGTAAATGGATTGACACAATAACTAGGGCAATACAATAGGTGTGTCAGACTCAATGAGACTGGCTCAGGAAAGTGCAGGTTTCAGAGCTGTTGTACATAGGATCATTATGAGTCGCAGGGAACTCAATGTCACATAACAACAACAACATATCCCTTCTAGTTTTCAGTGCCTGTCATGTACAATTCAGGCAGACTGGTCTGGCATTCATGAAGGAAATAAAATTCCTGCTCAAAGTGGGTAACATTTGGCAGATGAAGAGATGTTTGATGTCTTTTGTAGTGTTGGCACACATTGCCCATTCTGGATTTAATTAAGACTTCAAAAATCCAATTTTCTTAGAAGTAGTTTTACTAATGTCCTTGTCCAGATACATAATTTTTCTAACTAAAAGTTGAAATCTAGGGAAACATCATTATGTACATGTTTGCAGTGTGTTGTATTCTAAGACCTGTTTTGTAAGCTATTTAAAAAGTATTGGTGTATGTGTGTGTAAATACAAATACACATACATATATATATATATATATATATAGCAATGCCAGTTTACTATTAAATTATTTGTTCACTCATCGATGATACTTGAAATATAAAACCTAGTATGTACTTTAATATATATATATATATATAGCAATGCCAGTTTACTATTAAATTATTTGTTCACTCATCGATGATACTTGAAATATAAAACCTAGTATGTACTTTATTTGTCAAAACTTGGGCTTTTGTAAATCAGAAAACATTATGTTATTTACCTCAGAGTAAATAATTTTATTCCATAACTATGTTGAATATTTTGAGATAAATATGTTTTGAAAGTGCTGTTTAGAAAAAAGCAACAATAAACCAAACAAGTGTTTGGGGATGAGGAAGAGATATAATTAGAAAGTAAAACAGCATGGAAGGGAATCTGAAGTATTAATTTAAAAATATTCTCCAACTTCAGAATTTCCTAGAATTTGTTACTTCTACACTGGAAAATCAGGATTGAGAAAGGAGACAGAAAAGCCTGCTAAAGAGACAGTACCTGAGATGGAGGTCATGAAGCACTAACAGACATTGCGCTGGTAGCCTTTGCTTTCAGTCAGGACCCATCTGGCATCAGCAATGATAGCTCTGGTGTCACAGCCTCTTCTAAATCCATCTTGAACTTCTGGAAGTTCCCTATCTACGCATTGTTCTGGCTGTGTTAGAATGATCTTAAGTAATATTTTGCTTTCATATAATACTAATGACACTGATAATTTCCACATTCTGTTGGATCACCTTTCTTGGGAATGGAAACAAACACGGATCTTGTGCAGTCAGTCAGCCAGGCAGCTGTCCTCCAAATTTCCTCGCATGACTGATGAGCTTGTCCGGGGCTGCATCTGCCATTTGAAACATTTCAGTTGGTATCTCATTGATTCCTAGATCTTATCCTTTTTTGTAGCGTCTTTATTGGCTTTTTAACTTCCTTCTTTATCATTTGCTCTTGATTTTACATGGTTTCCTATAATATTTCAATGTTGGTCAATTATTTCTGATACAATGATTCTGTGTATTTCCTCCATCTTCTTCAGATGCTTTCTGTATCATTCAAAATTTTGCTCATAGCACCTCTCAGTGTTGCAACTCAAGGCTTTGTTTCTTCAAACTGAAAAATAACTCAAAGTTTGTTTTTCAGTTCTTTCAGCTTGAGAAATACCAAGTGAATTCTTCCTTTAAAATATAAAAAGAAACTAGGGGGGGCAAATATAAGAAGAAGATATAATAAAAAAACTTCACTCTAAAAAAATTTCAAATTCATCTATTATGGACATATTTTAATAACTATTTTAAAAGGCATTAGAGAGAAAAAAACAAACACCTGTTGTTATTGTTAGATGCCATGGATTTAGCACTAGTTCAGAACAAACCTTTGCACAACAAAGTTTAACATTGATCAATATTACAACATATTCGTAATCATTGAGGTTTGAGTCCATTGTTGGCTTCACTGTGTCAATCCATACCTTGAGAATTTTTTGCTGGTTTTGCTGGCCCTCTTTTTTGACGTACTTCTCCAGGAAGTGGTAGTTCCTGGTACATCTCTAAATTGCTGGAGACAAAAATCTCATGTTCTGGTTCCTAAGGAACATTCTAGCTGTACTTATTTTGAGATGGATGTTTTCATTCTTTTGCAAGTCCATGGTAGAATCTCAGTGGTTAGTGCACGCAGAAACCTTATAACTAAATTTGAAAGCATCTAGTGCATTCATATGGGAGAAAAGAGGAGCTACAAAGGCACACATATGCCACAGGTCCAAGGTACCAAGAGATACAAGATAGAACTAATGTTGTTGAGAAACTGTTTATAAGATAGGAATGGGTTTCTATTATAATAAACCAGATAGAGCATTTCCAGGGGGACCATTTAGAGGCAAAAATTAGGGAGAGGCTATATGAAAAAATAGGAATGGCTAGGTCAGAAACTAGGTGAAAAGGAGGATTTACTATGAATTGAGCCAGTAGATTTTGCAGCATAAAGTGTCTTATGATAGTCTCCCATTGAAGCGGTGGGTTCATGAGGGTTGAGAATAGCCCATGAACATGAGGCAATGTACTTTATGTATAGGTTTTATTTATTCTTAATTGTAGTGCTTGCACTAACTTTTACTCTTTGGTCCAAAATATGAGGATATTTTTGATAGTTGTGTTTGGGGACCTGTGTTTACTTTCTCGCCTCAGACTCTGGTATGGTTAGTCATAACCCTGACAAGCTGCTTGATTCTTTATCTTGGATTTTTCTAATCTTGCTCATTTTGCATATAATACAAGCTGGTTTTCTGAAAGGAAAGAGGACTTGAAAAGCTTGCTGCAGAAGGTTAAAGACTGAAGCCTTCAATATGGATTGCATCTCAACATCAAGAAAACAAAAATACTTGCCACCGGACTGTTAAGCAGCATCATGATACAGAAAATCATGAAACTGTCAATGAAATCATCTTACTTTGATTCACAGACTGTACTGAATATTCCGTGGGCTGCCAGGAGAACAGATTATATCTTATAGAAGGTATAGGTAGAGTGATCCCTGGAGGCAGAGGTGATAAAACTCCATCTCACATACTTGATATATGTTGCTAGGAGAAGCTGTTCCTTGGAGAGGGACATTATGTGTGGAAAGGTAGAAGAACAGCAAAAGAGAGGAAGACCCTCAACCTGGTGGATTGACACAGTGACTGAAGCAATGGACTTGAATGTGTCAGAGATTGTGAGAATGGCACTAGATAGGACAGGGTTCAATTCTGTCCTTTATAGGTTCACAATGATTCATACTCCACTCAGGTGCACCTACCAACAAAAACAGTGTAAGAGAATCTGTAGAGATGTTCCCTTTCCTTCTTGACACTGTTCGTGTTTTTGCATTTTTCTTATCAATCTTGCTAGAGATTTAGCACTTTTATTAATAATTTCAAAGAAAGAATTATTTACTTTGTTGATTGTTTGTTTTCTAGCTATTGATGTTACAGGTCATGCACCCCGGGAAGCAGAATGCCAGGTGAAAATTAGCGAAGGATCGTAATTAGGTGATGCTTTTGGAAATAACACCTGCAAAGAAAGGGAAGGAAGTTGAAATTCACAGAAAACAAAGATGTACTTTACTTCATTCACAACAAAGTCTTCATCCAACCCTCTGAAGCAAGGATGACCTTTCAGATTTCTAAATTGATGAGACTGGACAACGACTTTGTACCTCTGCATACACCACTACCGGATTAAAGATGTTTCAGAGAAGAAAAAGAGATTTCTGACAAGGTATTCTATTGGCCAGCAGCACTCTAGCAACTCTCAGAAAAATAAGTAATAAGTAATGGACAGTAAGGCAAAGTTCCAATTATATAAAACTCATGATGCTTGAATCTACTTTTACATATATTTTGGGAGGAGATTGCTAATTTTTCTGGAGTAACTCCTCTCCCAATACTCCTGTTTTGTCATGAAAATCCAGGAGAGGAAGAACCAACAGCTCCTGACTTTGCAGTTAACATTGTTGCTGTTAAGTGCCATCAAGTTGCCTGCAACTCCTAGCAACTCTGTACAACAGCCCTAAACCCTGCTCTACCTTGTGTCAATCTCATTGTCTCTGACACTCCTACCTCCATTACCCCAGTCACTGTATCAATCCATTTCATCGAGGGTCTTCCTCTCCTGCACTCTCCCTCCACAGTCCCAAGCATTACGTTCCTCTCCAAGGACGGGTTCCACCATGCAACATGTCCAAAATATGTTGGATGAAGCTTCAGAATCCTTGCCTCCAAGGAGCAGACTGGTTAACCCTCTCCAGCATGAACTTGTTTGTTCTTTTAGCAGTCCATGGTATATTTAATACTCTTCTCCAGCACCACAGCTCAAAGGCATCGATTCTCCTCATATCATCCCTAGTCATTGTCCAGCTCTCTGATGCATAGCAAGTAATTGCGAAGGCTGTGACTTGATCAGACACACCTTAGTCTCAAGACTGATGTTGTTGTTCTTCAGTACTTTGGAGAGGTCTCAGACAGCACACTTTCCCCCTGAAATTTGTCTTTTAATTTCCTGGATGCTGCCACCAAGAGTGTTGATTGTGGAGCCAAGAAAACTAAAGTTATTAACAATTTTAATATTGCCACCATCTATCATGATAATGCCAGTGGGCCCAGTGGTGAGAATCTTTGTGTTCTTGATGTTGAGCTTCAATCCATTTTTAAAGCTGTAGTCCCTGACCTTCTGAAGCAAATGCCTCAGGTCCTCCTCAGTTTCAGCAAGCAGGTTTGTGCCATCTGCATAACAGATTGTTGACAAGTCTTCCTTCAATCCTGATGTCACATTTTTCCTCATAGAGCCCCGCCTCCCAGATAATCTGTTCTGCATACAGATTGAAAAGGTATGGAGACAGGACACATCCCTGGCATACACCCTTCCCAATTTTGAACCATGCAGTGTTTCCTTACTCTATTCTGATGATGATTGCTTCCTGGGCCAAGGAAAGTATTGCATAAGCATAAACAAGTGTTCTGGGCTTCTCATTCTTCTCAGAGTCAGCCACAGTTTGCGGTGCTCCACACCATCAAATGCGATTTTGTAGTCAATGAAACACAGATAGGCATTCCTCTAATTTTCTCTGCATTCAGCCAAGATCCCCTAACACAATCTATATTATCCCTTGTGCCACGGCTTCTTCTAAATGCAGGCTGCACTCCAGGCAGTTCTCTTTTGATGTGCTCTTCCAGTTGTTTTTGAATAATTTTCAGCAGAATCTTGCTTGCATGTGATATGATATTGTTCAATAATTTCTACACTCTTTTGGATCGCCTTTCTTTGAAATAGGAACAAATATAGATCTCTTCCAGTCAGTTGGCCAGGTAGTTGTCCTCCAGATTTCTTGGCACAACTTGGTGAGCAAAGCCAGGGCAGAGTCTGTTTGTTGAAATATGTCAACTTGTATGCTCTCAATTCCTGGGGCCTTGCATTTTGCTAATTCTTTCAGAGTAGCTTGAATTTCTTCCTTCATCACCACAGATTATTGCTCACCTGTTGTTTCATGAAATTCTTGTGTCTACCAATTCCTTCTGGTATAGTGATTCTGTATACTCTTTCCTTCTTCTTATGCTTCCTGGATAATTGAATATTCTGCCCAAAAGCATTCTAAAGTCATGCAACTAAAGGCTTGAATTTGTTCTTCAGTTCCTTCAATCTAAGAAATGCTGAACAAGTTCAGCCCCTTTGATTTTCTGTCTCTATCTATGTGCATATTTCATTATAATACTTTGTCTTTGCACTGTCCTTTGAAATCTTTTGTTTAGCTCTTAAAGTTACAACTGATAAGTAACATCCATTTCCTCAACTATCTGTTTTCATTCCCTTCACTCCTAAATTGCACATTACTTACTAGTCTTAACATCTACATTTTTGATGACTCAGGTCTTCATCCATGTTCTGTACTCTTAGTTGCTATGCCCTTCTCATGACATTGCTGCCCCACCTTTGAATTTTCTTTTAAAATTGGTCCTGTATCAATATATAACAAAACTTATTACTTCTTATTCTCAATTTGTACAAAGCTCTGTATTTTCACAAATTTCAGTATCAATAAGTCCTATTATCAGCATGATGAGTTCTCTCTAATCCTTTCTCTGACCCAACACATGACCATAACAGATTCTTCATATTCTGCATGCCCCCGGGGCAAGACTTTTATCAACCAGAACTTCTACATATACAGAATCTAGAGATAATGATCTGGAAAACACAAACTATCTAAGTGAGTCAGTGGGAGTTAGTAGTGAGTTACTCCTATTTTCAGACCTTAGTTTTCATATTCATGCATTCTACCTATTGGAAACAAACAAAAATATATTTCAGTTGTATATTTAGAATATGTACACATCCTAGAAATTGTCATTCCACCTTTGTGTGGTCTTATGTTTGAGATACAATTAAGAAAAGTGTGTGTTGGGGTTGTATCCTTTCTCCATATCTATTCAAACTATAGGCTGAGCAAATCATTCAAGAAGTTGGTCTTTATGACAAAGAATATGACATCAGAGTGAAAGAACTCATCAGCAACTTTTGTTATGCAGAGGAAATAGCCTTATTTGCTGAAAGTGAGAACTTGAAGTGCTTGTTGCAGAAGATCAAAGACTAATACCCTCAATAAGGATGGCATCTCAACATAAAGAGAATAAAAATTCTCTCCACTGAACTGATAGGCAGCAACATACTAGATCCGCAATCAATACCTTTCATACCACACTCAGGAGATCAGGCTCTGGTGGCCTAGTGGTAAGAAACTGCACTGCAATCCAAAGGCATGTGGTTCAAATCCACCAGCTGCTCCACAGGAAATTTACTGTTTCTGAAAACCTGATGGATAGTCAGCTATGAGTTGATTCCAACTCCACCATACACAATATCAACCACATTGCACTGGGTAAGTCTGCTGTCAAGGACCTTTCTGAGTTACTGAGAATCTATGATGTCAGTTTGAAGAATGAGGTGTGCCTGGTTCAGGCCTAATATTTTCTGTTATTTGTTATACATTTGAAAGTTGAACAATGAATAAGGATGACAGAAAGAGAATTGGTCTGTGGTGTTGAAGAAGAGTACTGAATATCCAATGGAATACCAAAAGAGCAAGCAGATAAGTCTTGGGGAAAGTACAGCCAGATTGCTTGTAGGAGGGAAGGATGGTAAAGCTTCATCTCACATTCTTCACACTTGTTTTTAGGAGAAGCTGTTCCTTGGAGAAAGATATCAGGCTTGGAAAAGTGAAGATTCAATTAAAGAATGGAAGCTCTTTAACAAAATGGATTGACAGAAACTGCAGTAATGGGCTTGAGTGTGCCAGAAATTACAAAGATGGCACAGATTAGGACAGGATTCAGAGCTGCTGTTCACAGGGTCACTACGAGTTGTACTTGACATGCCATCACCTAACAACAACAAAGACAACAATATATGGGCTAGGGAGCTCTAATAGCCTAGTGTAAGGAGTTGTGGTGCCATCTCAAAGTCACTCAGTTCAAATCCATCAACTGCTCCACAGACGTAAAATGAGTGAAATTATGAGGATGGCACAGGTTAGGGCAAGATTCATATCTACTTTTCATAAGATCTACATAAGTTGTACTTGACATGATATCATCTATCAAGAATATGTGGAATAGGGAGTGCTGATAGCCTACTGTAAGGAGTTGTGCTGCCATTTCAAAGGCACTCGGTTCAAATCCACCAACTAATCCACATGCAGAAAATGGGCAATCTCATCCCCATGCAATTTACAGCCTTTAAAATCCTCTGGAGGATCAACTATGAGTTGGTTCTAATTTAATGGCACATAGTACAACAATATGGAGCTAGAACAGGATGGTCAGGTGTGGAATATTCTGCTTCCACAATCAACATCCATGGTAGCAGAGTCAGGATTAAATAATAATAAATAATAAAATAGGTAACATTAGAGAAATCTGCCATCAAAAACTTCTCCAAAGTACTGAAGAGCAAAGATTTCAGTTTAAAGACTAAAGTGTGTTCACCTAATTAATGATCAGCAATAGAATATAGTATTTATATATAAGTGATAATACGGATTTGTAACATTAGCTTTAAAAGGGAAAGTTTGTTCTGTATATTTTGTTACCTTTTACAGAATATTAAAAGAATTAAATGTGGAAACCACGGCAAAAAGAAAAAAAAAGACTAAAGTGTGCTTACCCAAACTATGGTGTTTTCAACTGCTTACTATGCATGTGAAAGTTTGAAAACAAATAAAACCAAAGAAGAATCGATGCTTTTGAATGTGGTGTTGGTGAAAATTTTTGAATGTAGCATGGACTGTCAAATTTGTCTTAAAGGAAGAAACCAGAGTTCACCTGAGAGGCAGAAATGATGAAACTTCATCACATTTACTTTGATGATATTTTCAGGAGTCAGTCTGTGGAGAGAGATATGATGCTGGGAAAGGTAGAAGGTCTTCAAAAGAGATAGAGATCCTCAGGTAGATGGAATGACAGTGACTGTCACAATTAACTTGAGCATGACAGAGATCATGAGGGTGGGCAGGATAGGACATGTTTCAGATCTGTTGTTGATCGTGTTGTTCCAAGGTACAGTAAGTTTAAGGACACCTAACAAGAACTGTTTGATAGCACTACCACATGTTGTGTCATCCTCTTAATGACTAGTATTACAATAAGTGTTAATTTGTCATGTATTTGTAGATTTTCCAGTATATCCCAAGACTCCGAGCCCCTTAATTTCACTGACTTAGCAGCCCTGATTCTTTCTCTCTCGGGAACACATTGGATCCAGAGGCGCCGCCAATGTATTTGCTACTGAGTCAACCTCTTAACAGGATTAAATTGATATCATGAACTATTGTGACATCTTCTAGAATGTTCTGACTATCTGAATCTTTTTGAATTATTTTATGACAGAGTATAAGAGAGTTAACATAGCCCTGAGGCAAGACAAAAATGTATGCTTTTGTCTGTATGATGTGAGTATGAACTACTTCTTAACCTCCTCCCTGATAAGATCAGAAAATAACATATTCGTCAGATCAATGATTTCACATAAAATACCTGAAGGCAAGTTAGTCTTCTCTAGCAAAGATACCACAAAAGCTACTTTACTTACTGCCACTTGATTAGGTTTGTGATTGTTTGCTCTTGTCTTTCATGATCAAACTTGCTTTTATAGGGATGTAGTATACATGCTTGTACTCTTTTTTTTCTTAAAGGATAGCTTTAAATTCTGTCCTTTCTTCAGATGAGATACAATTTTTAAATATTTATTTTATCAGATTAAGTGGAAATTTATGGAGGTTTCCATCATGAAAACTTCTAGCTAACAGGCAAGTACTCAATTCAGAGAGATAGACTCAAATGTCTGAGCATAATCACTCAACAATGACCCTATGTGCCTCTGTGGATCTAATGGAGTCACTCAAAAGAGTATCTGAGCCAGGATTCTGTTACTTGCAAGTTTTTAAATGCTCTGCTCTAAAGATAGGCATTTGTAAGACAGCTATCTGGTCAACTTACTGGAAGAGATCCACATTTGTTCCCACTGCAATAAGAGCCAACCCAAGAGATTGTGGGAATTATTTAATGATATCATTAATATAACATGTAAATAATGTATTTATATTATTAATATAACATGAAAGCAAAATTAATTTTTTTCAATAGCTGGTACAACAGATTGTCAGGGAACTTCCAGAAATTCAAGCTGAATTCAGAAAAAGCCATGGCAAGATGTCAGATAGATCTTGACTGAAAACAAAGAATACCAGAAAGATATTTACTTATAATTTATTTATTATGCAAAGGCTTCTAACTGTGTGGGTAATAAAAAAATTATTTCTAACATTGAGAGAAATGACTATCCCAGAAGACTTAATTGTGCTCAAGCTAAACCTTTACATAAGCCAAGAATAGAACAAGTGGACACTGTATAGTTTAAAATCAGGATAGATGTGCTTCTAGGTCCTATCTTTTCTCCATACATATTTAATCCATATGATGAAAAAATTATTTAAGACGCTAGACTCTATGGAGAAGAATGTGGTAGCAAGATTGGATGAAGACTCATCAACATCCTGAACTATGCAGACAGCACAATCAGGCTTGCAGAAAGTGAAGAGAATTTGAAGCACTTGCCGCAGAAGATCAAAGGCTACACCTTCAATATGGAACATAAAGGAAACAATGATTTTTTTTCATCACTGGAGCAGTGGGCAACATTATGATAGATGGAGAAAAGAATGAAGTTGCCAACAATATAATTTTACTTTGGTCAATACCCATGGTAACAGCAGTCAAGAAAGCAAAAATGTGTTAGACTGGGAAAATCTGCTGTCAAGGAAATCTCCACAGTGCTGAAGAGCAAAGATGTCAATTTCATGTCAAAGATGTGCTTGCTCCAAACCATGAAATTTATAATTGCTTCCTGAAAGTTGGACAATAAATGAGAATGACTGAAGAAGAATTTATGTATTTGAATTCCGGTGCTGGAGAAGTGTGCTCACTATCTCATGGACTGCCAAAAGAACAAAGAGGAAGAAGTATAATCAGGGAGTAGGGGCATGGTCTCAAGGGGCGCTAGATTTGAAAAAGTCATAGTGCTTGAAGAGGCAGAGATTCAGAGGAAGGCAGAGTGATCCTCAACAAGATGATTGACACGGTAACTGTAACAATGAGGGCAAGGCTCAGATCTGTTGTTTATAGGGTCACAATGAGTTATAGCTGACTTAGTGTCTTCTTACAACAATAATATCAATAACATCCTTTCGGGAATGATTGAATAATCATTACTGTATTTATAAGATCCTTTTTTCATTGTGTATCTAGGCTTTCTAGAAATTAAAGTGTCCATATCAATAGAAAGTTGTTTAAGGACTAGAAGAAACTGGACAAGGAGTCTCACTTGTTTTGATAATTATTGTTATCACTCTTCTTCCTTCAAATAGCCTTGATTTCTTTTTGAGATTTTACTTAACCAAACCCCTTGTTTGTTGTTTTGGTGGGCTTTTTTGTTGTTTGTTTGTTGTTTGGTTTTGTTTTGTTTTTACTTCTTTATCGTGTCCCTAAATGCCATTCTTATTCACTGTTACTATAGTTGTTTGCAGGGCAAGCATATTAGGCTACAGTTTTTACTTTGTTGTGGTTGGATACAAAGCCAACTACAATTTGTAGCAATCCTATGAACGGCAGGAAACTTACCTTATTCCGTGCAATCCTCATAATCTAGGCCATACATTGGCCTATCACTACAGTCACTATATCAATCCATCCTGTCGAGGGCTGTCCATTCCTTCACTGACCTTCTACCTTTCCCAGCATGATGTCCCTTTCCAAGGACTGGCTCCTTTTGACAACATGCTTAAAGTACATGAGACAAAGTTTGCCATCTTTGCCCTCTAAGGAGCAACGTGATTGCACTTCTTCCAACACTGATTTGTTTTTTTCCCCAAGAACATCATGCTTGGGAAAATGGAGGGTTAGAAGAAGATCCTTATCCAATGTGGATTGACACAGTGACTGTAGCATTGAGCTCAAGTATGTTCAAAATTGTGAGGTGGGCACAAAACAGGGTTCAGATCTGTTGTTCATAGGGTCACAATGAGTCATACTCAATCAATGGCACCTAACAACAACAACCAGACTTCCAGTACCTTGACTATATAAAGAAAAAAATAAACAACCTAAATTTAAAAGAAAAAAACGAAATATCAAGATTGTAGGAATACTTATCAACAAACTGCATTTCACAGATGACACAATCTTGCTGACAGATAATAAAGAAGATGTGGATCACTTGAGGCAGAAAATCAAAGACTACAGCCTTCAATATTAATTACATCCCAACATCAAGAAATAAACAACATCACGGGCATCTCAGCCTTGAGACTCATAACTTTAGACCAGAGTTATACAAAATTTTCAGTGTTTCCAACTATCGTTGTCCCCACCTCCTCCCCACCTCCTGCCAATGTTGTTGCTGTTGTTAAGTGCCATGAAGTCATAACAACTCATAGCAACTCTATGAACAAAAGACCTGAACAATGGTATAACTTTCACAGTTTCTCCACGTTTATAGAGATTCCAGAGGTAAGCCATTTTGGAAATGGATGCCACTCCTTATTCCAAGCTTGTTTTAATCAGGAAGCTCCACCAAACACAGTCCACCATGGGTAACCATTATCGTATTTGACACATCTTCAGTGTTACAGTGTTCAACATCACAGCAACCACAAGTTACTTCTGTAGAGCAAATGGACAGACCAGTGCTATACTACTTAGAAGAATCTTAGAAGAATATTTAACCAAAAACAATTAAAACCAGACCTGAGGACCTCAGATTAAAATTATTCTTTGTAGAAATTGGCTGCTACAGACAGCTTCCAAATTGGATTCCAGCCCCATACTGCAAACGAAATGTGTTTTTAAATAGGAGGCAGAATCACATCATCTGACACCTATTAACAAGTAAACTCCATCCTAATCCTCACCAGAATCAGCAAACAAGACTTTCTAGAATCCAGCTGCTACAAAGAACTTCCAAACTGGATTCGAGTCTCCTCTCTCCTCCCCTTCTCCTGCCAACAATCCTAAAAAAATCTTGTGCAAAGGCTCTTAGTTCTGGTTCCACAGTGGGATAGCAGTCCCAGGTTCAATTCTGTGTCATGTTGGGGAAAAGATTTGAACAGAAGATTTCAAAGGGCAACTTGAGGAGACAAATCCAAGTATTATAATGAAATATGCAGAGACTTAGAATTGGAGAATAAAAAGGGAAGAGCTTGCTCAGCATTTCTCAAGCTAAAAGAATTGAAAACAAATGTAAGCCTTGAGTTGCAATACTAAGAAATGTTATAGAAAAATCTTGAGTGATCCAGCAGGCATCCAAAGAAGTTAGAGGGAATACACAGAATCATTGTATCAGAAAGAATTGGCTGACACTGAAATAGTGACGAAGTATTATGTGATCAAAAGCCAATGGTACTGAAGGATGAAATTCAAATTTCAATAAAGACATGGATAAAAAATAAGCCCCAAATGATTGACAGGATAACAACTGAAATGTTTCAAATTACAGACAGCTCTGGACCTGCTCACCAGTCTATGTCTGGAAATTTGGAGGATTGCTCCCTGGCTGGCTGACTTGTAGAAATCTCTACTAGTTCCCATTCCCAAGAAATGTGATCCAAAAGAATGTGCTCCTTTTAAAAATCACATACAAGTGAAAAATTAAAAAGAATACAGCAACAACAACAACAAAAAACCCAAATACAAACAAAATACTGCTGAAGATCATTTGAAAAAATGTCTTAAATAGTACATAGAGAACTTCTAGACATTCAAGCCTGATTTAGAAGAGGCTGTAGCGTCAGGGATAGAATTTCTGATGTCAGATGGATACTGGCTGAAAGCAAAGACTAGCAGGAGAATGTCTATTTGTGCTTTATTGACTATGCAAAGGTATTTGGCTGTGTGTATCATAACAAATTATGGCTAACATTTCAAATTCAACAACTGCTCAATGGGAGAAAGATGGCAATCTCCTTTCATGAAATTTACAGCCTCAGAAAACCAACTGGAGAGTTAGCTGTAATTTGATTTTGACATGACAAATTAGTTTTGAGGATAGGTGTAAATCATTGTTGTATAGTTATTAATAATATGTCTTTTATTTTTTTTTAAATTTTTTTCTATGGAAGCTATTTGGTGGTAGAAACAGGAACTTGAAGTTCCCAGAGGCAACAATGGATGCCTCCATGAATAATGACTAAGAATTTAACAACATGCTCAAGGGCTCTCTGTGCTTGTTTCTGGAGTTCCTTCTTGCGATAATTCTTTTCTCTTTGATAGGCTACCCTGCTAATTTTAACCAGCTCATCTTTTTTTAACTTCAGTTCTTTACTTCATAACTCAGTTAGTGATCACCTTCCTGCACTGCAGTTTGGAAAATGCTTCCAGTAGAATTCTTTTCCCTTGAATCAAATCTTATGCTGTTTTTCCTGTATCTGAACTCATTTTTCATATCTAACCCTTTATCTGTCTATCTATCTATCTATCTATCTATCTATCTATCTATCTATCTATCTATCTATCCATCTCCCCAAAAGCTTTAGATATTGATATAAAAATATCATATGAAAGGATTATACAAAAATATTAAACAAAAGGAGTGATAAAGCAATGAAAGTTTTTTCCAAGACTCTAACTAGATAATTTTTTTTCAGGTTTCTAGATGCTTACAATATTGAGGGAATTGTACTCTTTCTTATTTATTCTGGCCAGAAGCAGAATTGCTTCTTGATTTTATCTTTCCTGATAAAATTTTCTTGTTTACTAGTTCTGTGATTGTACATATTATATATTTTAATATTTTATATGTAGACACTTTGCATTCTATTTCTACTTATCACAATATATGTATGAAACCCTTGGGGATCCATATTCAATTTCTTTTGTTTCTGTTGTCTCACTAATAGTGACTTAATTTATTTAATCTAATTTTGGAGTAGACTAGGATAAGAATATGTCAAGTTTTTTCCAAGGAGGTTTTAGAATTATTCTTGCTTTGAGATGATGTTATAAGAACTGGGACAAAGTTTCCTGACTTGATACTACTTTCCAGGACCAAATCCCTCATTTATTTCAAGGCTTAGTTTTAGCATCACAATACTGATATCACATGTTGATATGTCTCAATATAGCTCTAACTTTCCCTTTTCTGTGTTCCTGGAAGTTCACTTATCTACACATCCTATATAAAGTTCATATTTTTTTTCATAATTACATTTATTAGATTGTTTATTTAAGGGGTTCTCAGTAGTTTTTATATTTTCCCACAAAATTAGAAATGCATTTAAGCATTCGTTTTATGAAAAATCTAGGGTGTCTGGGGGGGACTGGTTAATTTGTGAATATTTATATATCTTAATTAATCTACTTTTAATACAATATATTCATGTGTTGTTGTTGCTGTTATGTGCCATCGAGTTTCCTATAACCCATACCGACCCTATGTTCAGCAGCTCTGAACCCTGTCCTGTCCTGAGCCAGTTTCACTAATTCCAACACAACAACCCCCATTGCCTCAGTCACTCTATCAATCCATCTCATGCAGGGTCACCCTCTCCTACACTGTCCCTCCACCCTGCTGAGCATGGCTTTCCTGGCCATGTGCCCAAAGTATGTGAGACAAAAATTCAAAATCCTAGCCTCCAAGGAAAAACTTGGTTTCACCCTCTCCAAGACAGACCTATTTGTTTTCTTGGTGGTTAATGGTATGTTCAATACTCTTCTCCAGCAGGTTTATTTTTGTTTGGCTCTAGGCCCAAGGTTGATTCTCAAATAGTTTTATTTTTGCCATTTATAAGTTTTATAAAATTGAAAGTAATTATATCATCCCATATTACATATGTCCTATTTTAATTATTATTCTCCACCCCTTCTCTCTGCTTTGTTGTTATTGTCAGATGCTGTCAGGTGAGCTCTGATTCACAGTGACCCTGTACAACAGAATGAGAACCTACTCAAGTCTCTCATGAAGTTGTTTTAGTTGTTTTATATGTTTTTAATTCATTGTTGCAGAAGTTGCCATTTTCCCCTCTAAATATTCCTATTCCTCTTCTGTAATAATGTTGTTATTGTTGTTCTGTGCCATTGAGTCATCTGCAACTCACAGTGACCCTATATACAATACCTCTGAACCTGTCCTACTGTGAGCCAATCTCATTGTCTCGACACACCTATATCCATTACCCTGGTTACTGAATCGATCTATATAATCTAGAGTCTTCCTCTCCTTCCCTTCCAAGCATGATATCCTTCTCCAAGAACTGGTCCCTCCTTACAACATGCCCAAAGTATGTGAGACAGAGCTTCAAAATCCTTGCTTCCTAGAAGCAACTTGGTTTTATCCTCTCAAGGACAAACCTGTTTGTTATCTTAGAGTCCATGATATGCTCAGTACTCTTCTCCAGCATCACAAACTGAAGGCATCAATTCTTCCTCTATCATGTTTAGTCATTGCCCAGCCCTTTGATGCATAGGAAGTAATTGCATAGACCATGGCCTGGTCAGGCACACTTTACTCTCTAGACTGACATTGTTGCTTTCAGTACTCTGGAGAGGTCCCTGACACCAAATTTTCCTGTTACATTTCATCTTTTGATTTCCTAGCTGCTAGAGCCAGGAGTGTTGATTGAGAAACCAAGCAAACAGAAATTGCCACCATTTTAGTATCTTCTCTATCTATAGTGATGCAACCAATTGGCCCAGTGGTGAGAATCTTTATGTTCTTGATGTTGAGTTTCAGCCCATATTGAAGACTGCATTCTTTGACTTTCTGCAGCAAATTCTTCAGGTCCTCCTCAGTTTTGGCAAGTAAGTTTGTGTCATATGCATAATACAGGTTGTTGATGAGTCTTCCTCCAATCCTGATGCCACATTCCTCCTTGTATATACAGTTCAGCCTCCAAATGTTCTGTTCCACATACAGATCGGAAAGGTATGGAAATAGCAGGCATCCCTGATGTACACCATTCCTGTATTTTTTTTATCTGAACCTACATAAACATTACATTCCATGCCTCCATTGTAGCTACATATGGCAATATGATTAAAGTCCATCCAATGGCCTATAATCAAAATTGATGTGTACAATTTCAAGATTATAGACTAACAGAATCAAGCCCTCACATTCTTTCCAAATTTCTGGGATTGCAGCTGTGATGAAAAAGCACAGAGGAGCAATATTGTACTCAAATTTATTATTGGGGATCTTAAATTTCATCATTGTCTCACAACTGTCAAAGTGATTCAAATTCATAGTGACCTTTCACAGTGTTTCCAAGGCTGTGCATCCCAACTCTACATCTTTCTCCCTTGGACCAGCTGGTGAATTCAAACCACTGGAAATTCACAGTCTTTGGTTTAGCAGCACAACTCACTATGTGCCATGCCACCAGAGCTTCCTATTGAGGATCTTACAGGATCAATTTGAAAGGTACCTGAGTATCTGGTAATGTGGAAGGGGCTTATCAGTATAGAAGCTCTGAACTGCTTACATTAGTGAAAGAACCAAGTATCAACAATCTTATTTGAGAGGGAGCTCCTTTGAACCACTGTTTATTTGGAATTTAAGTTCAGTGTATGCCTAACTAATAAACCTGTATAGACATTTTTTTTTCATTTTCATATATATCTGCCATCCTTTCTCACACACTAATTGAGTTCCTCTTTCCTGCTTTATTCAATATAAAAGGACTTCTTTTATAGTTTCAATGTCAGTCCTTGTTTGATTATAGAAGCAGAACTAGTAGAAAATTTGTATATAATAAGATATTTCTCATTGAGATTTGCCCTTATCTGTTTGTAGGAGACAGTTAAGCAGCCATTGTGAGACTGTTGTTTCTGTGCCTGATGTTAAGAATGGTCATCAAGAAACACACACAGGAAGGGGAAAAGCATTCAAAGTGGCAGAAGCAAGGGCCAACCAGGAATCACAAGGATAAGCCAAAATCCAAAGGATAGAAGAAGCCTTCATGGGTTTTCACAGTTTCCAAATGTCAATATTAAGGTTGATCTATAGATTATTCCAGGAGGAGCTAAAGTACACCTCACTTAGTGTTGAGATAGGCGGAGTCAGGAATTTCCAGAAGATCAGACATTCATGTGATCCCAGCTGCTTCCCATGCGTAATCTGAGCCCGTGGATGACAACCAGCATGAACTGTGACGGCACCGTGTGCCCAGCACTGACCTTCGTATCATGGAAACAACTCCCTTCTTTATTACAAGTGGCTTGTGAAGTCACACAACCTTCTCAGACCCCATACAAAATATTTCTCATGTCCATCTCTAACAGAACTCTATCAAAACATCTCTACCAAGCAGAATTCTACCAAATCTGTGAAACATACTTCTAGATTAGTTAATCTGGCACTATATAAATTCACCAGAATTTCTACACTAACCAACATCCAACATTTCCCCAATGATCTTTACCCGCTAATGTTTACTCCTCTGAGTAATCTCGTCTACATTTACTGAAACTGACTTGTGGGGAAAATACAGTGTTGTAGAAGTGATACTATGAACTATGAGGTTAGGTAACTAAAAAGATATTATTACCTCCACCCTTGTTTCTTGACATGCTCACTATGGGGAAGCCTAACTTCCATAGTGTGAGGACACGTAAGCAGTCATTAGAGAAAACCATACAAACATGAACTGAAGCCTTCTGCCAACATCCAGTCCTAACTTTCCAGTCACATGACTTACTTTGGAAGCAAATCTTCTAGCTCTGGCCGAACCTTCAGATAATGCCACTCTTTCACTCAGTCTGGGAATATTTCAGCTGAGACCTCAGGCTGCACAAAAGCCAAATCAAGCTATCCCTTCTCTGCACTGTGAGTTTGTGGGCTTCCAAGACTGTGAAATAATGGTTTCAGTATTGTAAAGCATTAAGCAGTGTTGTTGTTGCTGTCATCTGCCATTGAGTCAGAACCAACACGTAGCTGACCCACATCTTTCTCCATCTGGGAAGCTGGTGAATTTGAA
This sequence comes from Elephantulus edwardii, assembly GCF_000299155.1. Classification (NCBI taxonomy): domain Eukaryota; kingdom Metazoa; phylum Chordata; class Mammalia; order Macroscelidea; family Macroscelididae; genus Elephantulus; species Elephantulus edwardii. The sequence goes on along the minus strand of NW_006399929.1, from coordinate 4,599,267 downwards.
ACATGTCCCTGTGAGTGGACAGGACAACTACTTACAACTGAGCTACCAGAGCTTTAACACTTCTACTTTTCATAGATCTTGATATTATTATTGAATGGATTCTTTTTTTTACGCTTTGTTACTTTGTACACTTACTCTGTGGATATTATTGAATAAGCTCACTCATATCACATTCAAGTAAAATACTGCTGAGGGTCATTCAAAAACAGCTGGAACAGTACATAGCTAGGGAATTTCCAGATGTTCAAGCTTGGTTTAGAAGAGACTATGGCACCAGGGTTGTCATTGATGATATCCATGATTGCTGGTTTTAGATGGAACCTGGTAGAAAGCAAAGAATACAAGAAGAATGTCTATTTGTGTTTTATTGAGTATGCAAAGGGATTGATTGTGTGAATCATCACAAATTATGGCTACCATTGAGAAGGATGTGCATTTCTTCATTTTATAAAGAACACTTACTTTTGCTCACGTGAAATCTATACCTAGACCAAGAGGCTGTTGAGCAAACAGAATGTGGCATGGTATAGAATTGGGAAAGATGTGTGTCAAGGTTGTATCCTTTCTCCCTACCTATTTAATCTGCATGCTGAGAACATTACTCAAAATCTGTACTCTATAAAAAAGAATGTGGGATCAGGATAGGAGGATGATTAATCGATAACTTTCATTTTGCAGAAGACACAGCTTTGCTTGCTGAAAGTGAGGACAACTTGAAGTACTTGCTGCAGAAGATCAAAGAATGTAGCCTTCAATACAGATGGCATCTCAATGTCAAGAAAACAAAAGTTTAACAGGCAACATCACAATAAATGGAGAAAAAAATTGATATTGTGAACTACATCATCTTACTTGGATCCATAATCAATACACTTGGTACTAACTGCAATACAAGAGATGTTTTGCATTGGCAAAGTCTGTAGACAGGGACCTCTACAAACTATCTAGGAGCAATGATTTCAATTTGAGGAATAAGGTGCACCTGATGTAGGTCATGGTCTTCTCAGTCACTCGCTATGCATCTGAAAGATGGACAGTGACTAAAAATGACAGAAGATGCCTTTGAACTCTGGTGTTGGATAATAGTGCTGAGTATCCCATGGAGTGGCAAAATAACAAGCAGATATGTCTTGGAGAAGATGCATCCAGAGAACTTCTTCAAAGCCAGGATGGTGAGTGAAGCTTTATCTCACATACTTTGAGCATGCTTTTAGGAGAGGTTACTCCTTGGAGAGGGCCATCATGGATTGACACAGTGACTAAAGCAATTTGCTTGAGTGTGTCAGAAATTATTAGGATGGCACAGGATAAAACAGGGTTCAGATCTTCTGTCCATAGGTATGAATCTTTTCAATTCAATAGCACCCAACAATACTTCACTTAGCATTATCTCATCATCTCTCTCTATCTTTCAAATTTGTGATAGTACTTTACAAAGCTACTGTTAGACTGTTCTACCCAAATTTCTGTTACTAACAAATGTTGAGTTGCAAGGATAGAGTAATTATGTTGGTTGAGTTATGGGTCAACTGGACTGGGCCATTATTCTCAGTGGTATGGCAGTTATGTAAGGATACAGACTGGAAGTTGTGTTCATTAAATTTGGCAGTCATATAATGATATCATTTAGTAGTCATGTAATTATACATTTATCTTTTATTTTGTGATCTGCTATGACCATATTCCATTTTTGCACACTGCTTATGTTGCATAACGTCCTGCTCTTTGCAACCTAAGCTTACCAATGAATATAGATTGGGTATATACTGAACTCATTTTAGTGTGATTTCAAATTTAATGGCATTTTGTTGTTTGACTTAAGAATGTGTGTCAACAGAGTATTCTGCATTGTCTCTGCCAGGTAAATGAGGGAATTAATTCACTGGTCTAAGTATCACTTTAATGTCGTTGTCTGGTTGGTTATTTGTTCTTTATTATTTAACTTTAGAATTCTAAGATCTGATGTATAGCTTAAATTTGAACTCCAAACTGACATGAAGTAAAAATCCATTATCTTACTATGTATTTGCCAGAAAGCATTACCTGATACAATGACTGATGTAAATGGCTGTAGGAGAAAAGGTTCCATGAAATAAATTGAGAGAGTAAACAGAGTAACCCAGGAAAGGCAAATAGCTTGTAGCAACTTTTCATCAGATTTTGGAGGCTCTAAACATTTACTGGAAGAGACTGTTCATATTTCTCCCACAAAAGGGCTGTTGGATTAGAACTGATAATCTTTTGATTAACACTACAATACAACATGCGCTATGATAGAGCTCCATTTCAAATGCCGTGACTGTGAACTATTCATCCCCCCATCTTGAATGATAATTTTAAACTTCAAATAAAAAAAGTTCTGCTTTGTTCTCTAATTAAAACCTAAAGGTTTGTCCAACTTTCTTTTCTTTGGAAAACAGAATTTATCTTTATCTTTAGCTATACACATAAAATCTGTTGTTTAATTTATGTTCAGTTCAATGAGGAATTAGCCAAAGTAGTAAAACACATTTTACCATTAACGGGAAATAGCAATTTCTGCTTAATGATTATTAAATAGTTTTAATTGCCAAAATACAACATTAATACACATTATTAAGTTGGCATGGAATCTGAAACACAAACTTCATTAATCTTTTCTGTTTCATCTTCCTCATATTTTCCCTCTGGGTCATTTGCATACAAGTGGAATTCACAGAGAGCTGGTTGCAGAGGGGCTACTTCTTTTGATACAGATGTCCACCACGGCTTGGTGGGCTCTGCATCTTTCAGGATCCCTCAGATATAATACTCCAGAAGTTAATCACAGAAACGGGAAAGCAGGGATCCCTCACTTTTTAAAAAATTTCAAAAATAAGTTAATGCCAATATTACAGGTCATCTTGAACAACTTAGAAAGGAAACTCAGAACTCAACTAGAATTTAGAAAGCTGATTCTACCCTGGAGTGTAAGCGTACCAAAGGTTCAGGGAACACCTTGCAAAGTATGAGAAAACAATCCCCTCCTTCCCTCTTGCATTACTCGTATTTTGTTAGAATTTTTGAAACAAATTTCCCATGATTGTCATATTTATGTAAAATGAAAGCAAATGTGAGTGAATCATAATAGCACAAGCACAATTACAAGAGGATAGAGAAAATCATATATCAAGAGTGACATGGAGATGAGATGCATGAAGAAAAATAAAAACAGACATGACAAACAAAAACACATTAATCTGCCATCATTTCAGAGTCTTTTGGTTAATGATGATAACGTTCTAATTCTGACCATGATTCCCATGATATACTTTCAATGAGACCTCTCTAAAACTCCCAGTAGGTTTTGGTTATTAGTTTATTTGGAGGGTTTTATTTGTCTGTTTCTTGTTTTGTGTTCTCTTGTTATCATTACTCAGCATAATTCCTTTAAAACTGAATAGTATACATTCTTTGTATTTTTAAGATCAAAGTACAACAATGAAATGATCTTATAATACTTCCAAAGAAAGTGTAGTTTAAAAGTTAAGAAATTTTTATGTAGAAGATTTCGCCTGTAAATCCCAGTATGGGTAGAAGAAGCAGCCTAAAACTGATTATTATATAATCATAAATTATGTAACATTCCTCAGAATTTATACTTTAGAAACATATATAATCATACATTCACACACACACACACACAAACACACACACATTATATATATATGAAAAATACATAAAATGTTTGTAAACCTACTTTTTGCTCCATTTGAATATTTCCATTAAGATGAAATAGCATTTCCCCAGAAGACTCTGTGGTTTGCTAGAAACTCATAAAATCGGAGACTTGAAGAACTAAGAAAGAAATGAAGGGAATTACATTTAGCTCCTTTTTATTGCCTATAACAGCACCGCATAATAACAGTGATGAAACAGCAGCTATCATTTTGATCTTCTGCATTCCTGTATGTGTACTGTATCTCAGCTTCAGCAAACATAAATGAGTTTGCGAAGGATTCATTGCTATTCATTTCAGTAAATAATATCATTTGGCCCAAAATGTTATGTTACTCATATTCAACCTTTACTGGTGTCAATAATTTTTACAAAACCAAATTTGGAAAGAATAGCTTTGTGTCAACAAGCACCCAAGTGAGAGCATAGGAGGCAATAGGCAGAGTGGGAAAGAGGTAGATGTCAGCGATTGATACTATATTTCACATCGCAGATACACCTTTCACTAAATAGTAATTCATGACTTATAATTGAAAGCAGCCACCCTTCCTGCTCAGTTAATCTACTGTGGAATTCACAATGGTTTATATGTGTGTTCACACACATATACACTCACCTTTCAAGTCAATTCTGACTCGTGCCAACTCTCCAAAGGGTTTCTGATGTTATTAACCTTTATGAGAGAAGACTGCATATTTTTTCATGTGTGACTATTTTATGATGCTCCAACAACTGTGTGTCTACACTATTTTAGTACTCTACAATTTTGCTTATGTCTCTACAAGATATCAAATACTATTTTTCTATGCTAATGAAGAACATTAATCGCTTTTTTTAATATCAAAACCCAAAGAAATACATTTGGATTTCAGAAAAAGATAATATTCTTCAAGTAGTAGACAGTGAAACAGAAGAAGATTCTCAATGAGATGGATTGACATATTTACTAGAACAATGAGTGCAAGCACAGCAGAAGATTAGGAGGATGGTATAGGACTGGATAGGTTATTATGCTGATTTACATATGATTCTCTATCATTAACTTTGAGTCAGATCCAACTCATAGCTGACCCTCCAGCTAGTTTTCAGAGACTGTACATCACATAGAAGACTGTCACATTCCTTTGGGTTGGCAGCTCAGCTCCTCACCCGTAAGCTAAAAATAAGTTGTTGTGTTATCAACATGAAGGAACAGGCTTGGGTCCACCAGCTGTTCATGAGAGGGATGGACAGTTCTCTTCGGTGGATTAACTACTGGTTGGTTCTAACTACACGGTGCTCATCCATATGTAGGATCAGTATGAGGAAGAACTGATGCAGAAGCACCTAATCTAAAGGATTTTCACCCTGCTCCATGAAAATGAATCATTTCTGTAATCACTATATCTTGGAATAAAAATACAGTGACATCAAGGTTTTTTTTTAGTTTCAGCAACCGTCATTGGATTTCCAAGCCCTTAAATCTTTTGTGAGAGGAGATTGTCCTGTTTCTCTCACAGAACAGCTACTGGATTTGGATCATTGAACTTTTGTTAGCTGTTCTACACGCTATGCTCCTTGTATGAGTATAACCCTTTATATACTAATAAACACTAACATCACATCCTTTCTAGAAACATAGGCAATGGAATTTACAGAAAAAGTAAATAAATAAAAGTTTGAAAATATATATTTATGTCTGGATTTCTAATTCATTTTCTCAAGTTGATAACTATAAATTTGTAAATTTCTAGCTGGTATGGATACGTATATTGCTATGAAATACAATTAAACAATCAGATACTTCTCTCTTTTCTTTTTTTTGCCCAAATACTTTGATTTTTCTGTTATTAAAAGTGTAAATATTATAATAAATATTAATTGAATTCAGTTATAAAATTGTACAAAAGTCATAATGGCTACCACCATGCAGATTGACAGAGAATGATTGGCAATGAGAGAATGAATGATTATCTTTAAGCACTGTCATTCAAGTAATTTCAAAGTCAATTAGTGATATGAATATCTAGCCTTCATTTTATGTGCAAGAACACCATAGGAAAGCACATAACATAATAAAAATAATCATTAAGTAAATATGTGTGTGTTTACTTATTGGTATAGTGACAGCTGATAAAAATAAAAGGAAAAGTGAAAACAGCTAAAATCTACTCTTTATGAGTAATCTGTGTTTGTGTCATAAAGCTCAAATTTAGCACATACAGTAAATGAGTAAAAAGGATAGATGATAAACTTTTAGAATATGTAGACTAACATGCCTCTGAAAACTCTATGAACTTTGATAAATGTCGATAGTTATAAAAAGGCTTCAGACCTTTTGTTCATAGGGTCACTATGAGTTGTGCTTGACTCGAAGTCAATCAACAACAAGAGACTAAGAGGAAGACTCGCCGTATGCTCATAAAAATAATACTACACATTATATAAAACAATTAAGTTTAAACAATTACTGTTACTTTATAGTTTTGATAAGTAAAATATCAGTTTATTATATGAGAATTATCTTCTAGTTTATATAAATGTAGTTAAATCTTGAAATGAGATAAGTTAACAAGGGGTAAAGAAAATAATGGCAAGAGTATAATGTTGACCAGAAAAAAAGTGAATTAAAAATTATAAAGAAGGTTAGTGTTATAAACAAAATAACATTTATATTAATTCTAGTGTTTACAAAAATAGTAGAAAGGTCAGCTCTGGATTTGTCAGTAAGATAATGAGCTATAATAGCAACAGTGAATCATTTGGATTTAGATAAATAGTCTACTTCTGAAAACACTATGAATATGAACTGTATTCAATTTTCTCAGAACATTGTTACATATTTTAATACTATGGCCTTCATTCTCTTCTAAGAGAAGCAAAACAAAGCATTTCTAATGAAACAGTTACTGTATAGAAACTTGGTGTATGATCTCATGCAAAAATATATGTCAAAACACAAGGAGGAAAATTGAAGATGTGTGAGTATATGCTTTAAAATCATAAGGGAAGACAATGGGCTTTATATCATCTCCATTACTGACAATCTTTATGCATAATTCATCCCAGAAGATCAAAGTGTCAATCAAGCTTAGTATGTAGAAATTCTACAATGTTTTAAAATTCAATATGATAAATCTTTACCATCATTGAATCTGTTTCAAAAGAGAATATCATAAGCTCTGAATAGAATTTTAAAATAAAAGATTCAAGCTAGTTAGATCATCATTACTCTACACATGTGCTTATGGATACATACATGCATGTACATAAACATATTAACTTATTCACTTTTTCAAAATATTTTAAATACCCTCACAGTACTTTCGAAAGCAAATAGTCACTCAAAATTACCTATATCTTTAATAAGATTTAATTTCAAAAGCATCAATAATTATTACTAAATAATCATCTATTATACTTTAACAAAAGTAACATTTTTCAAATAATTTTGGAAAAATAATAAATACTATGGAGAGGTGATTTTTTATAGTAAACTAATATGAATGCACTTATTTTCCTTTTGCTTATTAATCTATACTTACTCAGTCATTTACCAAAGCGTATACTATTGTTATTGCTGATATGTCTTGTATGATTACTGTTATGTTCTCAGAACAAGCTCATTAGTAGGTCCTCCAGCAAGATTTTAGAAGCAGTAGATTGCCCAGGAGGAGACTCCCTATCTTTTTAGGGCAGAAGAGATGGTTGATTCTAACAGGATGCCCTTGGGGTTGAAGCACAGCCTCTTACTACTAAGCCACCTTTGTATTGTCAGGAATTAGAAAGAGTTTATGCCACTTAATATTTATTGGCCCTGCCCACCTCTATTCTATATCAGATAGAGAGATTTCAATTGCCTGTAGGGTAGAGTGGTCTCTGGCTGCAGTGGTAATTCAGTACCACCAAGGACAATTCCAAACTTTAGAAAAGGCAGGCAGCAGTCAGATGAGAGGCTTGCATTGCAGCACTGCATTGCAAGGGAAAGCTGAAGGAGCTTTTCCAATGTACAGGCCTTAAAGGGACTTTGGCCATATTGAGTTGCCCTCTACACAAAAGGGAACACTTTAAGACTGCAACTAATAAATAACATCATAAAGATAAAGAATTGTCAATGACCTATGTAAACACAATAGCAAAGGTGCATACCAAGAAAAACTTCACATGTCAAGAAAGCTTCAGGCACCTGCAAACATTGTGAGAAAAAACAAAATAAGACTTCTCCTAAAAAGTAGGGTCAATTTCAGATCTAATTAATATACCAGAGACAAGAAACTAGAGGAAATACATTGAAGTGGAGTAATGAACAGCTATGAAAAAAGGTGGAAATGATGGGGAAAAGAATGTAAGCCAATAAAGGAAATTCCCCAGAGACAGGAAGAACTATGTCAATGTGGAGGAACATAAACAACTACCAAAGAAATGACAAGAGATAGGAGAAAGTATTGATACTATAAATTAAAAGGAATAAGAAATTAAAAGATCAGAGAGAGAGAGAGAGAGAGAGAGAGAGAGAGGGTACAGCCAACACCATACTAGAAATAACACAAAAGCAGGAAAGCACAATCCAGAATATCAAGACCAAAATGGTAAAAATTTCCAAATTACTGGAGAAAAGAAAATCAGACAGAAGATATGGAACAGAGTCAGTGAGTTGGAAGACAAGAATATCAATAAAACATACTAGAAAACAGGCAGGAGACGGCAAAAAAATGAAGAAAACATTACAATCATGGTATGACAAGAAAAGGAGCAAGGTATCTATGATTGGAATCCAAGAATATGAAGAGGCAGAGAAACACTGAGAAAATTGTGAGAGAAGTACTAGAAGGAAACTCCACAGGAATTATGAAGGACGAGGACATCCACATTCAAGAAGCTGAGTAATCCCTAAACAGACTAGACCTCAAAAGAAAAATATAAAGACATCATAGACAAATTCTCCAAAATCAAATATAAGGATAGTACTAAAAGCAACATGAGGGAAACAAAGATTTGCTTACAATGGAGAAACCATTAGATGAACTTCTGGGTTGATCAGCAGAAACTATGAGAACAAGAAGGAGATATAGGATGGCACATACAGAAGCCTGAAAGAAAACAACTGCCAGCTAAGGATGCTATAGATCAAATAAGAAGCAAAGTTGTGCATCCAATATGAAAGAGAAATTAGGTCAGTTGCAGAAAAACAGGAACTAAAGGCATTTGTGAAAACAAGATCAACTCCATAAGAAATTCTAAGGGAAGTTGTTCACACAAAGAAACCAAAGGAAAGTGGATAGACCACTGTAACCAGAACAACAGAAAGGAAACACAGCAAAATGGCAGTGATGAAAAAATTGGCATGTCAATAATCACACTTAATGTGAACAGACTAAATGCACTAATTAAGAGAAAAAGATTATCAGAATGGATTTAAAAACAAAGCCCTTCAAAATTTTGCCTATAAGAGACACAGCTAAGAATTGTGGAAAAAGATAGACTAAATGTCAAAGGCTTGAAATAAAAAACACAAAACAAGTGAAACCCACCTAAAAGCAGGAATATCAAAATCAGTCTCTAATAAAATAGACTGTATTATTAAAATCACCATAAAAGATAAGGAAGGGCACAATATAATGATTAAAGGCACAACAGATCAAAAAGACATAAACTTAGTCAACATCTACACACCAAATGGTAGACTTTCAAAATATATAAAATCATAACCAAACGACTTGAAGAAAGACATAGACAGCACCACAATGGGAGACATTAACATATTACTGTCACCAAAGAATAGGTCAACTGTTAAGATTATCAAAAATTCAGAAGATCCAAACTATACAATTAGCCAACTTGAACTCATGGATTTACTCAGGGTACTGCACTCAACAAAACCAAATTTAATTTCTTCTCAAGTGCACATATAATATTTTCAAGAATTCATTACATATTAAAACACAAAGAATGCCTCAAGAATTTAAAATAATACATTGAAATAATACAAAGTATCTTCATAGAGTAAAATGCCATAAAACTAGAAATTAAAAACAAGAGGGTAAAGCTTTAAAAACCACCTATGTGAAAGTAAATAACACTATGCTAGAACAAATAAAAAATGACATTAAAAATTTCTTCAAAACAAATGATAATGGAAAAAAACAGCTTGTCAAAAGCTCTGGATACAGCTAATGTAGCCCTACTGAGCAGTTAAGAGCAATAGACAAACACAAAAAAGAAAGAAAAAAAAATTAAAGAACTCAATACCTCCAACAAATAGAAAAAGAAAGACTATCTCTCTCCACAGCCTCTAGAAGAAAGGAAATTATAAGGACCAGAGTTATAATCAATAGAAGAGAAAACATAAAAGTAAATTAAACCAACCATAAGACCAGAAATTGATTCTTTGAAAGGGTGTATAAAGTATACAAACCATTGACAAACTTAACAAAAGAAAATAAAGTGAATGCACAAATAACTTGAATAAGAAATTATAGAGGTGACATCACAACAGAACCAAATGAAATCAAATCTATAATCGTATAATATTATGAAAAACTATACTCTGGTAAGTTTGAAAACCTAGGATAAATAGAGAAATTCCTTGAAACTCAGACATTACCCAAAGTGACACAGTCAAATGGAGAACCCTTGAACAGACTCATCCTAAAAAAGACATTGAACAGGTCAAAAAAGACTCCTCAGCAAAGAAAGTAGTGGTCCACAGAGCTTCACAGTGTAATTATACCAAACCTTTTGAGACGATCTATCATTTATGCTTAAATTATTTTTAAAAATAGAAAAAGAAGGAATACTCCAAGAGACATTCTATGAAGCATAACCCTGATACCCAAAACAGGCAAATATATTACAAAAAAGAATACTACAGATGAATATATCTCATGAATATAGATTCAACTATCCTTAAAATCTTGGCCAGTAGAATCCAATAGCACACCAAAAAACGAGTTTGGTTTTTGTTTTTGTTTTACCTCAAACTATGTATTAAGTGAAGGGGAGGAAGGTATCAATAAGTTAGCATGTTCTGATAATTGGCTTGAGCATGGCCTAGAACAAGATATTTAATATTTGAGTATTATTTATTACCATAATAGGAGCTCTGGTGGCTTAATAGTAAGAAGCTTCATGGCTAGTTCCAAGTCATGCAGTTTGAATCCACCAGTTGCTCACTGATCCAAGCAGACTCCTGTACATTCATCAGCCATAGCAGATACTTCAGTCCATTCCTTCATGCCTTACTCAGGCCCTGGTCCCAGGCAGGGAATGGCAGGAAGTCAGGGTCAGTTCGAAACACAAGGACACGTCCAGTCAGCCTGCTAGTGGGTGTTCTTACAGCAGTGCAGATGCGTTTGAAAGAGAACGCCCAAGGGCAGCAAGTGGGTTTGCAGTTTCCAAGCAGATGGACATCAAAAAGTCAAAGTCACTGCCTTGAAGTGGGTTCCAACTCTCAGCAACTCAGAGGCTGTTATTTATAGGGTCACTATGAATCATGGAGCTCTGAAACTGTACTCTAAGCCTCGAGGCATATGGTTCAAACACCAGTAGCTCCACTGGGAGAAGCCCAAAAAAACTGGTTAATCATGATCAAGTGGGATTCAAAACAAGTATGCAAGGATGGCTCAACATAAGAAAAAACAATCAATGCAATGCATCACATTAGCAAAGCAAAGGACAATTAAATACATGTTCCTATCAATTGATGCAGACAATGTCTTTGACAAAACCCAACACATCTTCCTAACTACAACATTCAGCAAAATAAGAATAAAAGGGAATCTCCTGAACATTGTGAAAAGTATTCGCACAAAACCTAGAGCGAATATCATAATCAATGGAAAAAGACTAAAGACATTCCCCTTGCAAGAATGCCCATTTTCACCACTCCCATTCAGCATTTTATTAAAGTACTTGTTAGGGAAATACAACAAGAAAAGGAAACAAGAGGCATCCAAATTGGCAAAGGAGTGGAAAACCTGTTGCTATATGAAAATTATATGATAGTGTACCCAGAAAACTCCAAGGACTCAACAATAACAAAAGCCAAAAACCTGTTAGACTTAGTAGATCAATTTAGTTGAGTGAGATCAACATACAAAATCAACGAGATTCCTCTACAGTTCAAAGGATACAGAAAAGGAAACTAAGAAAGCAATTGCATTTATAATAGCTAACAACAATGTGAGAGAGATAGTCATACACCTGACTAGAGACATTAAAGATCTTTATAAAGAAAACTGCAAAACACTTGTGAGAGAAGCAATAAAAGACCTAAGTAAATGGAAAAATATTCCCTTTTCATGAATATGATGAGGCAAGATAGTGAAAATAACAATCCTATCAAAAGCAAACTACATCTAATAAATTCATGCATATACCAAATTCATTTTTCAAAGAGATAGAAAAGGCAATTGGCAAGTTTATTTGGAAAAGGTAAGAGACCTCAAATAAGCAAAATATCTCTGACAAACAAGAATGAAGTGGGAGGCATAGCACCCTGATCACAAGACCTATTACTATACAGCTGTAATAACCAAAAGAGTATGATGCTGGTATAATGACAGACACATAGACCATTGGAAAAAATCAAGAATTCATAAACAAATGCATTCATCTAAGGTCAAGGAAACAAAGCCTATCAAGTGGGAAACTAAAACCTCTTCAACAAATGGTGCTGGCAATATTGAACTTGTACCTGTAAAAAGCTGAAGCAGGATCCACAACCACATCCCACACTACACACAAAAATCAACTCAAGATGCATCAGAGACATAGGGGTAAAGCCCAAAACCATAACATTTTTAAGAGACAAAATGAAACCAAACTATTATGAAACAGGTCACCAACTACTTACTCACAAGTTCAACCCGAAGCTAAAGAAAATTAAGTCAAATCCATAAAACCAAAAATTGACCTTAAATCTATCCCATTTGAATTTATAAACCATTTTCAGGAGCAAGTTTGAGGCCTTGAACACAAATTAACAAAGACCAGATGAGTTGTGGGAAGATATCAAGAATAATATCCAGGAAGAATGTAAAAGGTCATTACAAAGACAGAGGCAGAAGACCAATATGATGTCTGAAGAGACTGAATATTGCACTAGAGCACCAAGAAGCCAAAGCAAAGGGAAGAAATCAGGAAGTTTAAAGAGCAGAACAGAAGGGCAGCCTTGGAAAATCAAAGTATTATAATAAACTGTGCAAAGAATTGGAGTCAGAAAAACAAAATAGGCAAACTTACTCCATATTTCTTAAGCTGAAGGAATTGAAGAACAAATTAAAGCCTCAAGTTGCAGTACTTAAAGATGTTATAGGCAGAACATTCAATGATCCAGAAAGAATCAAAAGAAGATGGAAGGAGTACTCAGTGTCACTATGCCAAAAAGAATTGGCTGACATGGAAAAATTTAATGAAGTTACATATGACCAAGAGTCAATGATAATTAAATAGGAAATTCAAGATGTTCTGAAGGAACTGGAAAAAAAAAAACCAAGACACCAGGATTTGAAGGAATACCAAATGACTTATTTGAATAAACTGGTACAGCACTTGACTTGCTCACCAGTCTGTGCCAAGGAATCTGCATTACAGCTAGTTGTCCAACTGATTTGAAGAGATTCATATTCTCACATTCTAAAACTAAAGTGATCAAACAGACTGTAGAAATTATCAAACAATATTACTAATAACACACAAAAGAAAAATTCTGCTGAAGATCATCCAAAAATGAATGGAACAGTAATTGACAGAGAACTGCAAGAAATGCAAGCTGCTTTAGAAGAGGTGAGGACACTAGGAACATCACAGCCAATGTCAGATGGATCTTGGTTGAAAGCAGAGAGTACCAGAGGAGTGTCTGTCTGTGTTTCATTGACTATGCAAAGGCATTTGACTGTGTAAATCACGATAAATTGTGATTAATGTTGAGAAGAATACTGTGCTCATGTGAAATTTATACTTGGACTAGGAATCAATCCTTCAAATAGAACACACAGGGAAACACTGCATTGTTCAAGATCAGAAAATGAGTGCATTGGGAATTTATCCTGTCTCTGTACCTTTTCAATCTATGCACAGAAGAGTTCATTCAGGAATCTGGACTTTATAAGGAGGAATGTGGCTTCAGGATCAGCACCGTGTGTTACACAGATAACACATCTTTGTGTGCCGAACCTGAGGAGGACCTGAAGCATTTGCTGCAGAAGTACTGCAGTTTGCAATATGGATTGAAGCTGAACATCAAGAAAACAAAGATTTCTCATCTGTAGACCAATTGGCAGGCCCATGATAGATGGAGAAGAGATTGAGATTGTTAACATTTCTTTTTAAATTTTGTTAATTATTAATTTTAATGAAAATTTACAGAGACTTTGGATTTCCATTCATTCATTGTTACACTTTTCTCTCTGCCCACCTCTCCCCCACAGTTCATTCTTCTCTTTGAAAAGTAAAATAAAATCTTTCCTTGTTATACAATCCCTCCCCCCAAGTCCATTGCACTATGCAGCCTTCATTGTGGACTCTTGTCATGACAATAATACCTAATCACATATCCCTTTTAGACAGTTCTCTCCCTCATCTGTTTCAATGCAGTATACATAATTTATCCCATCTTTCTCAGTTTCCCTAACCCAGATGTTAGTCCCGTTTTACTACAGTGGCACTATGGAGTATCTGACCTTTTGTGACTGAGGTATTTCACTCAGCATAATCTTGTCCAGGGTCACACATTTTGAATAATATTTCATGAGTTCCTTGTTTTTCAATGCAGTGTAGTAGTCCATCGTGTGCATATATCACAGCTTCTCTATCCATTCGTTTGTTGATGGGTGCTTAGGTTGTTTACAACACTTTGCTATTGTGAACAAAGCAGCAATAAACATATGTTTACATATATCTGTCTGGGCGGCAGTTATGGTTTCTTTGGGGTATTTTTCCAGTAGTGGAATTGCTGGGTCAAATGGTATTTCTATTTGCAACTTTTTGAGAAACCGCCACAGTGGTTGCACCATTTTACATTCCCACCAATAGTGAATAAGGGTTCCAGTTTCCTCACAACCTCGCCAGCATTTGTTGTTTGCTGTTCTGTTAAATTTTGCTATTCTTACTGGGGTGAGATATCTCATAGTTGTTTTCATTTACATCTCAGAGCTAGGGATTTTGAACATTTTTTCATGTGTTCGTTTGCCATCTGTATGTCTTCTTCGGTGAAGTTTCTGTTCATAGCCTGTGCCCATTTTCCAATTGGATTGTTTACCTTTATCTTGTTGTGGTGCTTGAGTATTTTATAAATTCTAAATATAAGTCCCTTATGTAACATGTCATTTTTCTTGGTTCTACAATCAGCAGTCTTGACACTTGGTTGAAATCAATCAAGAAATCAATGACAAATTTCATTAATTTTTTTTAAAGTGCTGAAAATCAATGATGTCAATCTAGTGACTAAGGTGAACTTGATCCAGGCTGAGGACTTCACAATTACTCGCCATGCATCAAAGAGCTAGACAATAACTAAGGATGATATCTAAAGAATCAATGCCTTCAAGTGGTGGTACTGGAGGAAGGTATTGAACATATCATGAACTCTAAGAGAACAAATAAATCTGTCCTGAAGAAGGTGAAACCAAGCTGCTCATTGGAGGCACGAATTTTTAAACTCTTTCACTTACTATGGACATATTGCTATGATGGGCTAGTCCTTGGAGAAGGATACAATGTATGAAAAGGGTGGCGGGGGAGAAACACAGGAGAACAGGAGAGGAAGACTCTGGCATTGAAAACTGAGGTTATGGAGACAGGTATGTCAGTCATGGTGAGATTGGCTCAGAATAGGGAAGGGTTCAGAGCTATTGTACATAGGGTTACTATGAGTTGCAGGTGACTCAACAATTCATAACAATTATGCAAAAAGACTGGTGAAAACAATCCGAAATACCACAACCAGAAGAGGATAATATGGATGAATGGGATCTTCTAAAGATTAACTCCTGTGTGCATAAAAAATTTTCAACAATAGGGTGAAACGGACACCTACTCACTGGGAAAAATAATTTGGTAATGTCATTTCAGGCCAGGATCTCATAAGGAAAGTACGCTGGGCTTCCACAAGAAAAAAAAAAAAAGACTAATGACCCAACTATAAAATGGGCAAAAGACATAGAAAGACATCTAACAGAGGAAGACATTTGGATAACCAATGGGCACACAGAGAAATGTTCAAAATCACTGCTAATAAGATACATGAAAATCAAAACCACAAGATACCATCTTACCCCAGAAGCAGTGGCAGCATATAATAGGAACGCAAACAAAAATGTTGAAGATATGGAGAGATTGCAACTCTCATACACTGTTGGCAGGATTATAAAATGGTACAACCACTCTAGAAATCAGTTTGGTATTTCCTGAACCTGGACATTCCATATGATCCATTTATTCCACTGCTAGTACTATACACTGAGCACACTAGAACAGAGACACAAACAGAAATTTCTACTCTGATGTTCATAGCAGCATTACTCACAAATAGCAAGAAAAGTGGAAACAGCTCAAATGTACATTAATAAATAAATAAATAAATAATAAATAGATTTGAGTAATTGTGGTACATTCACACAATGGAATACTATAGAGCACTCAGGAACAATAATTTTTGAAAATTACTATATAACATGGGAAAGGCTGGAGAGGATATGTTGAGAGAGCTCAGTTACAAGGATAAATACTACATAAAACCATTATTGTAAAACCAGAATGATTACTAGTAAGATGTATACAAAAGTCCAAAAGGGGAAGGGGAGAGAACAGAGAGGCAGAGAGAAGCAAAGGGGGAAAACCATGAGGTTGCAGAGTTTGATGGGCAGAGGGATAGGGTGAAGGAATTAGCAAAGTTTCTAATTCATAAGAAATAGAAGAGTTCCTAAAAAAATTACCCCATCTAAAAAGGTGGGGTAATTGTGGGCATGATTCAATGGTGATTAATTTTATAAAACACAAAGTAGGAGAATGATCATATGAAACGCAATGTGAATAGAGGAATGCGTGAAGCACAATGTGTATACACACAATGTATATGAATTTTGTATGAAAACCAATATAAAATTAAAATAATTTTTAAAGAACTCTCTTCCTTCTTCAGTATAAGTCATCCCATGAAAGGAATTAACTATTTAAATGGACATCTGCAATATAACCTTTTAACAGTCTATTTTTTTAACAATAAGATAATTTAATTTTATTTTTAAATTACACACAAACAGATAAATGTTTCAACAAAGTAATTATTCTTCTGGCATAAGAACTGGCTATTTTGTTCTGATAAGCTTTTAATATTAGGACAGATAAATATTGTTATTAATAAAAGTGCATATCTTCATAAAATTGCTTAGTGTGGATTAAAAAATAAAAAGTTGTGTTATGAATAGTTAACATTTTATAATCATTCCAGGTAAACTATTTTATAAGCAGAATTTTTTAAATGGTGTCTTTTTATGATTTCACCCCTTTTTTTGTTGTTATTAGGTGCTGTCCAGTAGAATATGACTTAACAGCAACACTATGGACAATAGATTTTAATCCTGTTCTATCTTGTGCCATCTTCACCAACCCTGATGTATATTAGCCATAGCTGCAGTCATTATTGTCAAGCCAGCTCACTGAGAGTCTTCCTTTCTTTTGCTGATCTTTCCAAGCATGACGCCCCTTTCCAAGTAACATGCCTAAATATGTGAGTCAAAGTTTTACCATCTTTACTTCTAAGAAGCATTCTGGCTAAACTTTTTTCAAGACATATCTTGTTTATTCTTTCATCAGTTCATGGGATACTCAGTACACTTTTCCAACACCACAACTCAAAGGCATCAATTCTAATTCTGTCATCCATATTCATTGTCCAGCTCTCCAATGCATACCAAGTAATCAAAAAAACCCAAAGTCTCAATCACTATCTTAGTGTTCTTCTTTTTTACTTGAGTATAATATAGTGTGATACAGAAAAAAGCCACTATTACATGTCATCTGTCTTAAAATTATGTCTTTGTTTTGTTACACTTTTAATATTTAATAAGATAATTTTTTAATATTTTCCAAAAATCCCTTTTACAGTTTGCTTTGTGATATTAGGTACTGTTTTAACTTCTGGAGACATTTCAGTAGGGGGGCAGGAAACCCAACATGTTAAAACCCATTTCTTATACTATTTCTTTCCATGATAGCTAGTTGCTTCAAATCTATTTGTCAAATATTTATTTGTCCTCTTACTCCCTTTGTCATTCTCTCTTCCCCACCTCCCCAACTACAATACAATTTTCAGAAGGCTTCGAATTTCTCCCCTTTTTTTTGGGCTGATTTCCCCTTATGTACAAAAACATTTCCTTTTAATGCTGAGTAAACATATGGCCAAATACAAATGTTCATCATTATTATCAAGACATTATCAGTGCTAAATTGAGAAAATTATATTCTGTTAATATCAAACTAAAGATCCA
Organism: Elephantulus edwardii; assembly: GCF_000299155.1. Taxonomy (NCBI): domain Eukaryota; kingdom Metazoa; phylum Chordata; class Mammalia; order Macroscelidea; family Macroscelididae; genus Elephantulus; species Elephantulus edwardii. Next base: position 4,581,103 of record NW_006399929.1, on the reverse strand, counting down.
GGATAGATACTTTGAAAATATAAGCAAAATGTAATTATTTTGAAGTTGAAATATGCATTTGTTCTAGTCTTATCATGAATCAAAAACTTACTGCTGGTAAGCTGGCTAATCAAAGGGATGCCTAATGACCTTCATTGAGTCTTCAAGGCTGCAAATCACAAGTGAAAAAAGATTGGACATCTTTCTCCCTCAGAGTGGCCAGTAAATTCCAACCTAAAGGCATACCACCTGTGGTTATCAGCAAACTTTACTATATACCACGGCACCAGAGTTGCCTAATGTCACCACTAGATGATTGCATTTTAAAATGTTTAAACTAATAATGCTAGATTGCAATGTATTATCTTCTTGAAAAACATTTATTTAAATAAAGAAATGCTGTTTAAATATGTTAAGACAATAACTATGTTATCACACATTTCACTTTTTAAAATTAATTAGAAATTTCTCATTTTAAAAAAAGCCAATACTAATTTGCTTACTATAATAAAAAGTTGTTCTTGAGGTGTTTTGAATACATAACATAACTATTTTGGGGTTGTTGTTGTTGTTGTTAGGTGCAATCGAGTTGCTTGTGACTTATAGCGACCCTATGTACAAGAGTTCTAAATACTGTTCTATCCTGTGCCAACCTAACCATCTCAAACGCACTCATTCCCACCACCCCAGCCACAGAACCAATCCATCTCATCAAAGGTCTTCCTTTCCTCTGCCGCCCCTCCACTTAGCCAAACATGATGTCCCTCTCCAAGGACCAGTCCCTTCTTGCAACATGCCCAAAGTATGTCAGACGAAGCTTCAGAATCCTTCACTCCAGAGAACATTTTGGCTTCACCCTCTCCACAACAAACCTGTTTGTGCTCCTAACAATCCGTGGTATATTCAACACTCTTCTCCAGCACCATAGCTCAAAGGCATCAATTCTCTATCATCGCTATTTACTGTCCAACTCTCTGATGCATAGTACATAATTGCAGAGACCATAGCCTGGATCAGGCACAACTTAGTCTCCAGCCCAACATAGTTGCTCTTCACTGCTCTTGAGAGGTCCCTCACAGCTGACTTTCCCAATGCAATTCATCTTTTGATTTCCTGGCTGCTGGTACCAAGAGTGTTGATTGTGTAGCCAAGTAAACTAAAACTGTCAACTATCTCAATCTCTTCACCATCCATACTGATGTTGCCAATTGGTCCAGTGGTGAGACTGTTTGTTTTCTTGATGTTGAGCTTCAATCCATATTGGAGGCTGTAGTCCTTGACCTTGTGCAACAAGTGCTTCGGATTCTCCTCAGTTTCAGCAAGCAGTGTCGTGTCATCCTCATAACGCAGGTTGTTGATGACTTTTCCACCAGTTCTGATGCCACATTCCTCCTCATACAGCCCAGCATCTCGGATGATCTGTTCTGCATACAGATTGAAAAGGTATGGAGACAGAATACATCCCTGA
>NW_006399929.1:4577754-4579036 GCF_000299155.1 Elephantulus edwardii | reverse complement strand
TCCTTCATCACCATAGGCTCTTGCTCATATGTTATTTCCATAAATTCTTCTTTGTCAGCCAGTTCCTTCTGATACAGTGACTCTGTACTCCTTCCATCTTCTCTTGATACTTCCTGGATCATTTAACATTCTACCCAAAGTATCCTTAAGTATTGCCACCTGTGGCTTGAACTTGTTTTTCAACTCCTTCAGCTTAATAAACCCTGAGCAAGTTTGGCCCTTTTGATTTTCTGACCCCAGCTCTCTGCACATTTCACTATAGTATCTTGCTTTGTCGTTTCGGGCTGCTTTTTGAAATTTTCTGTTTAGCTCTTCGATTTCTTGGTTTTTTCCTTTAGCTTTGGCTTCTCGGCACTCTAATGCAATATTCAGTGTCTCATCTGACAATCCTCTTGGTCTTGTCTTCTTTTTCAGTCTCTGTAATGATCTTTTGCATTCTTCATGGATGGTGTTCTTGATATCCTCCCAAGAGCCCATTTGGTCTATGCTGATTCGTGCTCAACGCCTCAAATCTCTTCCTGAGATGGTTTTCAAATTCGGGGTACCAAAAGTAAAATGCTTAAATATATAGCGCTTGGTGTATTCAGTTTTAAGAGTTCTGACGATTGTTAAGTACAAACTTTCAACTGAAAATTATCCTTTTTTTCATAGTCATTTTACACAATAACTAAAGGTTTTGAAACATTGTCTTAAATGTTTAGAAAGATGTTTGTGGGTATTTCAAGGATTATGGATGGGCAGGATTTACATTAAGTAGTATCAGCGTAGCATGCTATCTATCAAGCTGTTAAAAATGCCAGCAGTACAAATCCACCAACAGCTTCATGGGGGAAAAAATAAAGCAGTTTACTCTTGCTAAGATTTGCACCCTTGGTTACTGAACTCAGCCGCATAGCAGTGAATTTTTGTTTAGGCTTATATTAGCAATCTCTTTTGCTCTAGGGGGAAAAAATACATGAACAAAAAGTGAGTATAAAATGTAAATCTGATTGTAAAATACTTAAGTTTATTTCTTAGGAATAAATATATTTTCTCATTTTATTTTCTATGAGAGCACAACTAACTTTAACTTCAATAAACTGAAAATTCTTATGTTAGCCTACTTACCATTATGGCATATATTAGAAAGGAGTTCAAAACAAGTATAGATTAAGGGAGCAAATTGGTCTTTTAAAAATTAAAATAAATTTTATAATTTCTAAATTGTAAATATGAGAAGATGAAAAACCAGAGAAACCAGAGACTGAATACTAAGTGTAACCTAAAACACTGTTTTAACAAT
>NW_006399929.1:4573756-4577654 GCF_000299155.1 Elephantulus edwardii | reverse complement strand
ATAAAATTTAACAGATTTTACTTTAACATATATGATATTTATTTAAGTAATTAAAGAGTACTGTAAAAAAAAATCTCATTTCTATTCATACATTAAAATAATTAAACAAACTAGTGTCAACCCAAAGGCATTATCTACCTGAAGATTCAAATCTACTATCCAGTCTGCAGGAGAAAAGTGGGCAGTCTTCTCCTGCTTGATTTACAGCCTCTAAAAAACTTGTTTGGAGGGTCAGCTATGAGTCAATTCCAACTTAATAGCAAAAGAACCTGAGAATTTGAGAGTGAAAATAGCAAGTTAATATTATTCCTAAAATGCTTATTAAGTTGTAGAAGATATCTTTTAAGAAGACTTCTATGGCTATTTTATTGTATTCATACCTTGCGTTGTTTCTTAATTGAAGGTGAATCTTATGGTATGTACTTAACTAGTTGTTGGTTTTATTGTTGTTAGGTGCCATCAAGTACAATTAATAGTGACTCTATTAACAGGCATCCTGAAATCTACCTTATTCTGTGCCATGTTCACCATCTCCGAGACACACTAGAACCATTGAGGGTCTGTGGGGGTCTGTGAGGGTCGTCTGCCTCTCCTTCACTGATCCTCCATCTTCCCAAGCATGATGACCCAAGGAATAGCCTTGCATCACTTAGTGACATATCCAAAGTATGCAAGACTAAGCTTGGTCATCCTAGCTTCCAAAGAGCACTGTAGCTGCACCCTTTCCAGGATTATATGTTTGTTCTTTTGGCAGTCCATGGGATATTCAGTCAGCTTTTCCAGCACCACAACTCAAAGGAATCAACTCTTCTTTTGTCATACTTATTGACTATCCATCTCTCTAATATGAAGCAAGTGATTGAGAAAATCAAAGGCCTGAATCAGATGCACCTTACTAGAATAAAGGGAAATTAGGAGAATGTTAAATTTGTCATCTTGCTGATAGACTCTTTTAGGTTTCTTTCTTCTTTTGCATAATTGGATGAAACAATATGCCCTTTTCAAGAGACCAATGTAATAAGGAACCAAAGGGACTCACAGGCAAGAGCTCACAAGGAACTTTTTCCACTAACGACCAGATAAGTGAACCTGCAAATGAATCTTTTCCCAGTCCTTAGCTGGCATTGTGATAACAACCTTGTGAAAAATGAACAGAACTGAGACCCTCACAAGATGGATTAACATTGTGACTGTGATGCTGGGCTCCACCATATCAGAGATGTTAAGGATGACACAAGATAGGGCAAGGTTCAGACAGATCTATTGTTCATAAAAACTGTGAGACAAAAAAAGAAGTATAATTTTAAATTGCATAATAAGTTCTATAGAAGTGGAAGAAATGGATACATAGGGGAATAGGGCCATGATTGTCTCTCTGAAAATGCCAGAGGGAATAAGATAAGCCTAGTCCCTCACTGCCCCCAAACAGACAGCAGGTAAAATCCTCAGCCACATGGTGTCTCTATGGGCCTCACCAGCAATAAGAAGTTTGTTTATTCATGATGACTCACAGACTCATTGTTATGTTACCAACAATGGGCTATATTAGGGAAGGAAGCTGGAAGAAGGAAGAGACAAAGAATATCATGGGAAACAAGGCCAACATTTAGCCCAGCAGTTCTAAGGCACAATTCATCAATCAGTGTAGGCTTCGATTTCAGTTTAGCAGTCAAATCCAAATCATTCAGGAAGATTTGCCTCAGCTTCTGCTTCAAACATCTGGCAAGCACAGCCACACTTTTAACTGCAGCCAGCACAAATGCAAAAAGCCTCAGGTCACACCTTGCCACTACTTTTCCACCACAATGCCAGTATCTCTACTATCAGAGTCTCACTCTCCTTAGGGTCTTTCCACCACAAGACTTACTTGCCTCAAGTCTTGTTTCAAGTCTTTCTCCTCAGTGTGGAAAGCACTTTTTTAAACTCACCCTAGTCCCACAGCTATTGGTGATTTGTCAGATCTTGCTGATTTGCAAGACCATGTGTCTGCAGTTAAGCTATCTGGAGACCAGAGGTAGCTAACTAATGGCTAAAAAAAAGCCAATTTTTAGGCTAACACTACAGTGCTTATATTCAACATATAAATACTATGATAAATAATATTTCTTTAGAATTACAGTGTTCTAGATACTTTTCTTTGTTTAGTTTACTTTCAAAATAAAGAGGTAGTGGTAGACTGTGTGATCACCATCTGGCAATGAACCTTTTACTTATTTTCCATTAGTCTTAGCTCAAAAAAGAAAAGCTGCAACTGAAATGCAATTAAAACCTCTAAAGTTATGTATGAAAAGTTTTAACATCGCTCAGTATAAGAGAATTCTGTAGTAAAGATTGATATTAATAGTGTAACTGGCTTTGAAGAGAATGTGGCTTAAATGGCTAGCAACAGTCAAACTTCAGTCATAGACAGTCAGTTGTAGAGGGTAGGACCAGTGTAGGCAACAGCTCTGATGGAGTTTGACAAAAATCCCTGGTTTTCTGCATCAATAGAAACAAAAATCCTCACTAAAGAATGTTGCAATAAATGAAGAGTAAGAAGGCAAATGCTAAAAGACAACCAAAAATATACATCTGGAAGATTTTTAAATCTATACCACCATTGTAAGGAATAATTAAATAAAGCAATAAATAGATCAATAGGTCCCCAAAACAACTTACATTAACACTATGTTAAATTTTTTTTTCAAAAAATAGAATATCATTGTTATTGTTGTTGTTACTGTTAAGTTCCACTGAATCACCTGTGATTTATAGCACATCTATGTACATCACCTCTGAACCCTTCCAAATATTGAGCCAAACTCATAGTCTCTGACAGACCTAATCCCATTTCTCTAGTCAATAAGTCAATATATCTCATCCTGGGTCTTTCTCTCCTATGCTGTCCCTCCAGCCTTCCAAGCTTGATATCCTGGAGAACTGGTCTCTCCTGGCCATGTGCCTAAAATTTGTGAGATGGAGCTTTGAAATCCTTGCCTCCAGCAAACACAAATCAAAATTATTGGTTCTTCTTTATCATCCTTAGTTAGTGTTCAGCTCTCAGATGCACAGAAAGTAATTGCAAAGATCATGGCCTGCATTAGGTGCACCTTGGTCTCCAGACTGATATTGTTGCTTTTCAGTACCCTAGAGAGGTCCCTGACAGCAGATTTCCCAATGCAATTTGGTTTTTGATTTTCTGACTGCTGGTGCCAAGAGTGTTGATTGTCGAGCCAAGCATGCTGAAGCTGTTACCAATCTAAATATCTTCTCCATCCATCATGAAGCTGACAACTGGACCAATTGTGAGAATCTTTGTTTCCTTGACATTGAACTTCAATCTATATTAAAAATTACAGTCCTTAACCTTCTGCAGTAAACATTTCAGGTCATCCTCACTTTCATCAAGCAAGGTTGTGTCATTTGCATAATGCAGGTTGTTGAAGAGTCTTCCTCCAATCCTGATGCTACCTTCCCCCTCATAAAGTCCAGCCTCCTGAATAATCTGTTCTGCATATATATTGAAAAGTTGTGGAGATAGTCTGCACCTATCTGATGCATACCTTTCTTCATCTTGAACTATGCAGTGTTTCCCTGCTCTCTTCTACTACTGTTTCCTCATCCAACTATAGGTTTCATATCTTAAAATATGTAAAATGTACTCTAACTATCTCTAATTTTGTCATTATCTCTCATTCCCACACAAAGAGTTTTGTTTACCTAATTCTAGAAAAATACTAATTTCATAAGTGAGAATGGTGAATAGTTTTACCTTCTAGAATGAGCTTTGACCATCTTGCTTTCTTCATTGCCTCAAACTTAGTGATAAACTGATCATAGATGCAAATCCAAAAACTTCTCCAAAAGGGTAAAAAGGGAAGCCACAGACTGGGGAAAAGTATTTGGTAATGACATGTCA
>NW_006399929.1:4566337-4572816 GCF_000299155.1 Elephantulus edwardii | reverse complement strand
GGGCTGGGTTGGGAGAGAAGTGCAGCAGTGAATGAATGGAAATCCAAAATCTCTGTAAATGCTCATTAAAATTATTTTTAAAAAGAACTGATCATAGATGAGAAAGATAGAAAGATTTCTGCCTTCTCTATACAAATCACTAATTTAATTAATTCACCTAATGCCATGTTTTAGGAACAGTGACTGTGGCCACAGGGTCAGTTATGTCAGAGACAGTGAGTTTAGCTCAGTAAAGGGCAAGGTGCAGAGCTGTTCATTGTTCATAGGTTGTGTGTGAGTCATTAATGACTCAATGACATATAACAACAAGTGCTATGCTTATATGCTATAAAAATTATACTAAGAGTCATTGCTTGAATTAATAAAAGTTTATCTATTTTTAAGCATCCAGATTAAAATAAAAAATTACAAGACCTTTATTTGTAAATTCTCTCTAAGAGATAGGGTACACACCACTTAAATGGAAGGAAGTATCTTGACTAGAATTCACTAGTCATCAGTAGAGTTTAAGTTTGAAAATGCAATGCCTATACTCAGATTTTATGAACATCTGTTGACTTAGTGTTAAGAAGTTGTACTATCAATCCAAAGGCACTCAGCTTGAATGTATCAGCTGTTTTAAAGAAGAAAACTGAGCGATCTCCTCCAGTAGAATGTACAGCCTCTGAAAATCCACTGGAGGGTCTGTTAGAAGTGAGATCCCAATGTATAATACACAACAACACTATGCACAGATTCTAGAGAACTGTGGCATAAGAAATTGTGCTGCTAATCAAAAAAGACACTTCTCAGAAAAATTAAATCCACCAGCACCTCTGCAGGATATATATGGGAAATCTCCAACATGATTTGTTGTTATTATGTACCTTCGAGTTGCTTGTGACTCATAGCGACCCTATGTACAACGGCCCTTAACCCTGCTCTGTCCTGTGCCAATCGCACTGTCTCCAACACACCCATCCCAATTACCCCAGTCACTGAATCAATCTACCTCATAGAGGGTCTTCCCATCTTGCCCTGTCCCTCCACCCTCCCAAGCATGATGTCCCTCTCCAATGATCTGTCCCTCCTTAAAACATGTCCAAAGTATGTCAGACGAAGCCCCAGAATCCTTGCCTCCAAGTAGCAGCCTGGTTTAACCCTCTCCGGGATGAATCTGTTTGTTTTCTTGGCAGTCCATGGTGCATTTAATACTCTTCTCTAGCATCACAGCTCAAAGGCATCAATTCTCTTTCTATCCTCCCTAGTCATTGTCCAACTCTCTGGTGCATAAAAAAGTGATTGCAAAGACCATGGCTTGTATCAGATGCACCTTAGTCTCCAGAGTGACACCATTGCTCTTCAGTACTTTAAAGAGGTCCCTAACAGCAGACTTTCCCATCGCAATACGTCTTTTAATTTCCTGGCTGCTGGTCCAAGAGTGTTGATTGTGGAGCAAAGCAGACTAAAGTTGTTAACAATCTCAATCTCTTCACCATCCATCCTGATGCTGCCAATTGGTCCGGTGCTGAGAATCTTTGTCTTCTTGACATTGAGCCTCAATCCATATTGAAGGCTGCAGTCCTTGACCCTCTGCAGCAAGCGCTTCAGGTCCTCTTCAGTTTCAGCCAGCAAGGTTGTGTCATCTGCATAACGCAGATATAGCAAGTGACTAATAAGACTGAGTGAGGCACATCTCAGTCTTCAAACTAACATAACTGGTTCTCAGTATCTTGGAGAGGTACCTAACAGCAGATTTTCCCAGTGCAATACATCTCCTAATCTCTTGACTGATAGTCCCAACAGTGTTGATTGTGGATCCAAGTATGATGAGTTTATCGAATATTTGAATCTTTTCCCTATAAATCATGATGTTGTTTGTTGGTCTGGTGGTGAGGATTATTTTTCTATTTAATATTGAGGTGCAGTCCATGTGAAATGATGTAGTCTTTCATCATCTGCAACAATCATTTCACATCCTCCTAACTTTCTGCAAGGAATGTGGTGTTATCTGCATAATGCAGGTTATTGATGAGTCTTTCTCCAATTCTTATGCCACATAAAGTTCAACTTCATGGAGTTCAACTTCTCCAATTATTCACTTACCATACAGATTGAATAGGTATGGAGAAAGGATAAAACTCTGACATATGCCTTTACTGATTTTAAACTATGCAGTGTTCCTGTGCTCTATTCAGATCACAACTTCTTGATCTACATGTAGGTTTCATACGAGCACAATTAAATGTTCTGGGATTCTAGTTTTCTAAATGTTAACCATATTTTGTTAAGATACATACAGTAAATTGTCTTTGCATCATTAAAATATTTTCATTGCAAAAAGCAATTTCTTTTTATTGACTTTTATTATTTTTACATGAGTTATTTCTCTTACCAAAAACAAAATTCACAGATAAAATTCTTTTCAAGATTGCAAAGAAGTTATTAAGGAATATAATATTTTGTTATTGTGCAATTCTTCCACAGTATATACACAGGGAAACCAGAACATAAATGTCTTTTTCCAAGGAAAAAATATGAAAGGATAGTTTTTCTTAGTGATAAGAACATGATATATTGAATGAAACCAGCTACCTTTTCACAATTTTTTTAGTTATTATACTGGTTTATTTACAAAGTCCAAATACATTATCACACAGGAACTTTCCCATTTCTCCATCAAATTGTACAACCCTATCATTAACCACCCCTCTGACTGCCCATCCTCACCCCTCTGCTTCTATTCTCCCCTCCCCTCATACTTATTCTATATTCATGGTTTTACACAATATTTGTCCTTATTAGACTGAATTAGTTCACTCAGCATAATGCTCTCCAGTCCCTCCCAAGTTTGGTAGTAATTTAGAAAATCATTGTTCTTACCTGCTGTGTAGTAGTCCATTGTGTGAATGGACCATCATTTTTCAATCCATTCGATTGTGGTTGGATATCTGGACTATTTCCATGTTCTTGCGATGGTGAAATATGCTGCTATAAGCATTGATGTACAAATCTCCAATTGTGCCTCAGTTCTCCTGGGAGTATTCCAAGTAGCATAAGGGAAGGTTCATGTAGAATTTCTATGTTCAGCTCTTTGAGGAAGTGCAAAAGTGCCTTCCAGAAGGGTTGTACCATTTTACAATCTCATAGAATTCACTGTTTTGTTGTGTCCAAATATTTACAGGAACAATAATTTAGATTGTTTCATAAACTAGTTTTATTTTTGTTTTTTCATGTAAAACATAAATCTGCACTTACATTTTTTAATAATAAGTATAAACAAATCCATAAAGGGAAGATGAAGCAGACTGCTTAAGCCTAGAGAGCCTAACTATGAGCTGAACTCTTAATTAAAGAGCAATGGGTATGTGTTTTAATAGAAACACTTGTTGGAAAATATATTAAGCAAGAGAATGGGTAACTTAAGTATGTTTATGATAGTTCTTCATCTCTGTTACATCATTGATTGTTATAGATACTGTTGAAAGATATTAGAAAGATCCATTGATCATATGGTTTTATTTTGGATAGAGAAATCTCATAGTGTTCTTATTGTTGTTACTGTTGCTGTCCTTTTTAAGTGCCATCAATTCAAGCAGTATTCATAGCAATTATTTGAACAACAGATCTGAACAGTGTCTTATACTGTGCAATCTTCACACTTTCTGACACACTCAAGCCCATCACAGCAGCACTGTGTCAAACCACCTAGTTAAAGGTCTTCTCTCTTTCGCTGTCCTCTACCTTTCCAAGTATGATGTCCATCTCCAAGAAATAGCCTCTCCTAGCAACATGCTCTAAGTGTGTGACACAAAGCTTTATCATCTTTTTCTCCAAGGAGCACTCTGGCTGCACTTTCTCCAAGATACATCTATTCATTCTATTGGCAGTCCATAGCATATTCAATACTCTTCAACACCACAGCTCAAAGGCAACTAGTGTTCTCAAAATCTATAATCTGAATCACCGTGCCAATAAAGTATTGTGGCTGACTTATTAAACAGAAGAGAGTAACTACTCAGAAGTATTTCCAAAGTTTATGGGTTAAAAGTTTCTCTAAAGTTCAAAGCTTTCTCTTTCCTGCGTGAGAGACAGAGTGAAGCCAGTGAGGTACTTAGTGGGGCCTTGTCTTGTGTTTGTTGCTAAAATTCACAGCAGCGGGGTTCAGTCAATGAATCATGTTGACAGTAACTTCTGAAAAAGAACAAAAATAATAGACTACCATAGCACTCACAACTGCAGGGTTTAGACATTGTCTTTTACTGAGTACTCCTGAAAATTCTCTTAACCTCTTTATTATTATTATTTTGAAAAGAGAACCATGATTCTTAAAAGAGGCTAATTTAACTCAATTGGTGTTGTTGCTGTTGTTGTTGTTGATTGCCATCAAGTTGAGCACAACTCATAGCAACCCTATAAACAAAAGACCTCGGCCTTTCTATAACTATCATTGTTTTTCAAAGTTCATAGAGTTTCCAGACACATGTCATTTAGGAAGTGGATAGTAGCCATGTATAAACAACAGAAGGAAATCGTTCTCACACAATTTAATCTTCACAATTGCTATCATGCTTAGTCCATCGTTGCAGTCACTATGTCAGTCCATTTGGTTCAAGGTCTTCCTCCTTTTCACAGAGCCTCTACTCTAGCAAGCATATTGTTTTCCTCCAGTAATATGTCTTTTCTGATAACTTGTCTCAAGTATGTGAGACCATGACTTGCTATCCTCACTGCCAAGGGACATCCTGGCTGCACTTCCATATTCCTGTTGTTCTTAAGTGCCATCAAATCAGTTATACCTTACAGCAACCACATGGACAACAAATACAGATCCTGCTCTATTCTGCACCGTCCTCATAGTCACTGCCCTGCTTAAGTCCCTTGTTGCAGGCACTATCTCAATTCATACGATTAAAGATCTTACTCTTGCATTGGTTCCTTCTATTCCAAGCATGATGCCATTTTCCAAAGACTGGTCCCTACTGACAATATGTCCTAAAGATGTGAAATAAAGTTTCACAATCCTTACCTCCAAGAAGCACACAAAGGCATCAGTTCTTCTGTCATCCATATTCATTGTTCAGTTCTCAGATGCTTAGAAAGAAGATAGTTAAAAAGACTATGGGTCTGTCATACTTTAGTCTTTACATAGATATCCTTATTCTGGATGGAGCAGAACTCCTCCATACAGTTTCCATGACTTTGTATGTAAGGAACCCTTTTGGCATAGTGAGTAACACATTGAACCACTAATGGAAAAGTCAATTATTCATATCTAAAACCTCTCTGAGGGAGAAAGATTGACTATCTTTCTCCAGCAAATAGGCTTTTAGATATTGATTACTTTGTTGGAAGATTCCGAGGTATATGAATTGTCTTTTTTTTTTTAACTGTCTTTATTCTTTTAAAAAAGGTATTTTTTTTTAGTGACGGCACAATAATTGTCTTCTATTTGCTTAAAGTGACAGAAGAAAAAGAATCACAAATAGAAGTAGAATTTTAAATATGTGTCAATAGCTACTATGGCCTACCCCCTTTTCCTTAAAATCAGAAGAGCTGGGTGATGAGTGGATAGCATTATAAAAAACTTTAGACAAAAATTTTATAGAAAATTTCTGATCAAAAGGGTGAAAACATATAACAGAATTTTACATTTTATAGACTCCAAACTTTCTGGACCCATGGTGGAATGAGTGAGGAATTTTAATAAGTGGATCTAAGCACATTTTCAATTTTATCATAGAAATAGAAGTCTGATAATCCTACCTTATGCTCCTCATAGATAGCAGGATCTACAGGGCTATTAATAGAAACCTTAAAATGCTTAAGTTTCTTACTTACTATAAGGCACTAAAAGAATGGCACTCTAGTATATTCATTGTTGTTTTTGTTGTTGTTGTTGTTACTATGTACCATTGAGTAGGAAGCGACTCACAGCTGACACTTCAGCAGGTTTTCAGAGTCAGTTAATCATGCAGGAGATTACCCATCTTTCTCCCATGAAGCAGCTGGTGGACTCAAACCTTGTGCCTTCAGGGATTGCAGGCAAGCTTCTTGCCACGAGGTCACTAGAGCTTCCTATAATATATGTAATTAATAAATGACTAACAATTAAAGCCATGACAGAAGCAAATCTACTATTTAATTCAATAACAGCACTCCATGTGACTGTTTTTACAAAATAATAAGGTGCATCTCTAAGTTCTTTTATCAGAATTGTGAAAGCTGGTGTTTACTGGATCTTTTACTTTGCCTATTTAAAGGTGTTTGTTCTGTTGTACATACAAACAACAGAACACTTTTAGATAACAGAAATGGCAAAGGAGGTTGAGTTTTCAACTATGGAAATACAAAGGAAGAGGAACAGTTGTAAGCAGACATTGGTGATTGGGACATGGAATGCGAGAACCATGAATGTAGGAAAATTAGATATTGTTAAGGAAGAAATGGAACGCATAAATATTGACATACTAGGCATTGGTGAGATGAGATGGACTGGC
>NW_006399929.1:4558954-4563852 GCF_000299155.1 Elephantulus edwardii | reverse complement strand
GCAGGAGAGGAAGGCCCTCTACGAGGTGGATTGATTCAGTGACTGGGATAATTGGGATGGGAGTGTCAGAGACAGTGTGATTGGCACAGGACAGAGCGGAGTTTAGGGCTGTTGTACATAGGGTCGCTATGAGTCACAAGCGACTCGACGGCACATAACAACAACAACAACATTTAAAGATGACCTCATTCCTTTTTACCTATGAAGTTTCACTATTCACTAGTAATTTTTTCAGCACTAATCCTAAATCAGCAGCCTTAAAACTGTTGCTTTTGTTGTCAGTTCCCATCAAGCCAAGTATGACTCAAAGCAACCCTGGGACAAAGGATTGCAACTTTATCATATTCTGCACCATCCTCATGCTCTCTGTCTGATTCGCTCAAGGACATTATTACAGTCACCGTGTCAATCAGTCTTATTAAAAGTCTTCTTCTCTTTCTCTAAGCCTCCCTTGTCCTGGAAATGGACATTGTTTTCCAAGGATTGGACCCTCTTGATGACATGCTCAAACTATGTGAGAGGAAGCTTCATGATCCTTGCCTCTCCTGAGCGTCTTGGTTGCACTTCCTCCAAGATAGACTTGTTTGAATTCTTCTTCTTTTTAGCAGTCCATGGGATACTCAGTATGGTCCTCCAACAACCTTAAAATGTATTTTTAAATATTTAAGTACCGCTAATCCATTCTTTTTTTAACTAGGGTTTTTTTTTTGTTTTGTTTTGTTTTTTGTTTTTTAGGTTAGTAAAGAAATTACTTTTACAGGCTAGAAAGTTTTCAAAATCATTTTTTAAAAGAAAGTAAAGTAGACCTTAAATTGATTTGATTTATGAAAACCAAGTAGATTAAAATTTTCAGGAGATGTCTTTTTATGTTTATTTGAATGAGCAGAAGAAGTGAAAGGTAACTGCCCTGCAACTGACCTGCTTCAACTGCTTTTTTTAATGGACCGATAGCATGTTGTTACAAGAATTAAACTCTTGGCAGTCAAAAGAAGCTCATAAACCCAGGTGACTTGAACTCTTCATTTTAAGAAAGAAAATTGTAATGTAAAAAAGGACTCACAGCAGCTTTTAAAGTGGTGGCCTCATGGCAAGATGTTGCACTGCAGTCCCAAAGACCTGCAGTTCGAGGCCATCAACTGCTCCACGGGAGGATGGGCAATCACTGCCTGTGCGATTAACTGCTTCTGAAAACTAACCTGAAGGTCAGCCATGGGTCGCTCCTACTTGATGGTACACAACAGCAACAACATATGAAGGAATGTGCTGTTGTTATTGTTGTTGTGTTCCATCAAGTAGGAACCGACCCATAGCTGACTGGAAGGAGGAGAAGGTTTAGATAAGCTGCTGGATTTTAACTGTGTGGCCTCAGTATTACAGCAAAGCATCTTAACATCAGGCCAGTGGAATTGTGCCGCCAACCCAAAGGCAGGTGGTTTGAGTCCACCACTTACTCCACGGGAGATAGATGGGTCATTTACTGCTGTGCAATTTGCAGCCCCTGAAAAGCCTCTGGAGGGCCAGCTATGAGATGATTCAATAACACATCACAACATATGAAAGATTAAGAATTTATATTTAAAAACAAGGAGGACTAGAAGAAACTGTTTTCAGAAATTACCTACTTCAAAGTATATAAGACAAATAATAACAACAAAAAGTAACATATATATCATGACATAGTTAAGAAGGAAGAAGAAATGGAAAAAGTTCCACATGAGAAATTCCAAAAGTACCAGGTTAAAAATCCATATAATTTTTCTAAGTCAAATACACAGAATATTTTTGTTTATATAATATTATATATATTTTACATTACACAGATTTTACAGTATTGCATTAAGTCTTTATAAAATTATATTATTCCTTGCTTCATTTTGTTTTTATAAGTCAGTAAACTTAAACTATTAAAAATTCCATTAAAAAGTTAGTAGCCCTTACTATTATTTTTAAATTTTTCTAAATATAGATGCAATTTTGACATTATCTTGGTGAATTAAAGTAAAAAAAAAAAACACAAAAAAACCCAAAACCACTTTTTCCAAATTATAAAATTTAGATATGGGGGAAGGAAGCTGTGATATATGGATTCCCACAAAAATTATTCACTATTGCAATTTAGAGAAACTCTAAAAAATGCACAATATGAGATTTAGGGGGTTGGCTTCAATCTCCACAGCTAACAAAGATTTCCAATAAAGATTCTCAGTAGTCAATTTAGTCATCTCACTATAGATTTGAGAGCTAGTCTGCATTCAGTGCCATCAACATTGATCACCAGACCTCATCGACTTGTGATAACATAAATCCGATTCCTCAGATGGTACAACTTCATAACTGTACACGTGAGCCTCCTTTCAAAGAAGTCGCCCCACTCCATCTTGCATTTGTATGAGTATCTAATTATAGGCCAAATATGACTCACCTATGACTCACCAGGAGCAAGGCCAGCCCCACTCAGAGACCTCACTCTCCACGCTCTGATTAGCCTACTCCTCCCATGCCTTCTGCTTCCCTCGTAGCTAACAGCTCAGTGCACCACACAGGTTTGTGCTGACGGCACTGATGTGTCACCTCGGACAACAGTGCTCATGTGTGGTCTCTAATAAAAACAGTAAAATGTATGTCTCTTTATGCTTTGTGCAAATTTATGCAGGATTTAGTGGCTGGATTCTTTCAGCACTTCATAGAAGTCTTCGTTCTCATGGTTTACACCTGCTTCCAGAGTTCTAGGTCACAGCTGCCCTCAACAAAGTACACCAGAACCTGAGGTCCTGTGTTTAAACATGCCTCATCATGTCAAGCATCACAATTTCCTAGGCAGAATACTCTCCGAAAGATCATAATCCCAGAATCTACCTTCATTTCTCCTTCTAGTAACTCGATGAGGCCCTTCTCCTACAAAGCATTTTAATCAATATCCAAGTGAATCAAGTATACAGAAAGAAAATATTCATGAAAGAAAGGGTGAGGAAGAGGTGTTACCTATTTTTAGAACTTAACACTGCTTTATACTTATTTTCCAGTTCATTAGTACAAATAAGCCTAGTTACCTTGTACAGATAATACATCACAAATTAATGACTTAACAGATTCTAAATACTATGCATACAAAGTCAAAATATCTTATGAATGAAAATATTTCTTTAAAAATGGCCTTTCTATAAAGTCATATGGAAAAATTAATTTTCATGGCACACCATAATGATGATGGCTTGATAATTCTTTCCAACAACAATATTAATAATAACTAATTCCCTTGTTCATTATACTCTGCTTTTTTCCATCACAGTACTCACTGTTGGCTGATGAATATTTCATGGGTAAGAAAATTTCATAAGTCAACATTTCCTCCATAGGTTCTAGAAACAGAAAAGTAAGTAGATGTGATAAGTATGTGTTGACTAAAGATATAAATGATCTATGGACACTTCTAGTGGCCTAGTGATAAAAATTTGTGCTGCAATCCCTAAGCACACAGTTCAAATCTACCAGCTCTTCCACTGGAGAAAGATGGGCTACCTCCTCTAATGAGATTTACTGCTTCTGAATGGGCATTTACAAAATTTACTAAAACTTCATGGCCACATGAGTCTTGAAAATGCTATATTTTTTTTTTTTACCAGTGACCAAGATTTTACTTTATTTCCTTTATCTCGTGTGTGTGTGTGTGTGTGTGTGTGTGTGTGTGTGTGTGTGTGTAAGTTTACCAGCTTAATTATCTATGCATCAGTATTTTTTTGCATATATTACAAGAGTTACTATAATAGGGCCTTTGTCATATACATTGCCTTCTGGTGAAATTTTACCTTTTTTTCTATTAAAGAAATGAATTCTATTTTAGAATTTGCTTACATGTCTTAGCTCCTGAGTCATTCTGTTAATATTTGTGGGCAAGGAAATGACCTTAACCCCATATTCTGCATGACAACATGCATGCAATTTTATTATGTTTTAGTCAATAGGTATGTGTATTTTCCACAAAATAAAAATATTTTAGAAATGCAATAAAAATAATCAATCTCAAAGAAAATGATTGAAAATATTACCTATAATAACAATGTTTGCTCAACTAGTTAAGGGTTTCAGGAAACCTAATTAAATCAGTTTATATGTATATTAGCCAAGAGATCCTCAGAGACAATGTGAAGAATGAAGAGCACAGGAAGAAAAGGGAGAAATGAAAAGAGGCTCAAGAGTATCTCAATCCCAGGATACATCCACAGTTTAAGAATTAATTACATAGATGACTTTTGCTTCAAAAAAAATTATAAACTCACTGTAATAGAGAAGCAGAATCCTGCAGTGGTAAAAAACTGTAATGAAAAGTGAGGCTGTCCTATCTCTGATTTCCTGTCCCTTCGCTCCATTTTATGATTTTCACTCATTACTTATTGTTGTTGTTGTTGTTGTTATTGTTATGTGCCATCATGTCCCCTGCGATCCATAGTGACCTATGTACAGCAGCTCTGAATCCTGCCCTGTCATGAGCCAGTCTTACTAACACTGACACACCAACCCCAATCCATCCAGGGTCTTCCTTTCCTTCAGTGTCCCTCCACCCTTCCAAGCATGATGTCCTTCTCCAAGGACCAGTCTTTCTGGGCCACGTGTCCAAAGTAAGTAAGAAAGAGCTTCAAGATCCTAGCCTTAAAGGAGAAATTTGATTTCACTTTCTCCAAGACAAACCTATTTGTTTTCTTGGCAGTCCTTGGCATGTTCAAGACTCTTCTCCATCACCATAACTTCAAGGCATCAATTCTTCTTCTGTTATCCTTAGTCACTGTCCAGCTCTCTAAAGCATAACAAGTCATTGACAAGACCATGGCCTGGATTAGATGCACCTTAGTCTCTAAACTGACATCGTTGCTTTTCAGCACTCTGGTTGTGGATATGTGGTT
>NW_006399929.1:4557307-4558759 GCF_000299155.1 Elephantulus edwardii | reverse complement strand
ATTTATGGAAGATTTGTAATCTAACTATTCCATCACACACATACAATACCACACACACTACGTATGAACTAAGTACTATTGTTGTTGTTGTTGTTGTTGTTGTTATGGGCCATCGAGTCACTTGCGACTCATAGTGACCCTATGTACAACAGCCCGAAATCCTGCTCTATCCTGTGCCAATCGCACTGCCTCTGACACACCCATCCCAATTACCCCAGTCACTGAATCCACCTCATAGAGGGCCTTCCCCTCTTGTGCCGTCCCTCCACCCTACCAAGCATGATGTCCCTCTCCTTACAACAGGTCCATATAAAAAAATTTAAAAAGTTCTTTTCCCACTGGCCAACAGTTAATTGTAACAAATATTTAATAGCTCCAGAAGTTAACATTAACCAAGTTTACTATGAATAATTAATATTATTTATAGTAAGTAGAAATAAAACATTTAAAGTATGTTAATAATTTTTTTAATTTTTAGAGTTAAGAAATTAAAATTACCCTCTTTATAATATCTGCATAAACTAAAAAGGCAAATATTTTTCCTTGTAGGATAGGTAATATTGTGTAAAAACTTGTTTGTTCATGATTTTATGGTTTAGAAGTTACATTGTAGTTATCCTTTTGATGAACTTTGATAAAATATAACCACTTCCATGATGAGATATGCTAGGAGAATAGCTAATTAGTTAAAAGGGAGTATGTATACGCATTGCTTTTTACTTGACTGTGTACTGCAGCATCTTCTGATAACTATCTAGTCTACTGGATTTTAGTCTGCAGCTTGTCACATTGCCTATCAAACTTGTACCACTAGTCTCTATAGCCATACTCCCACCATCTGGCCCACTATCCTGGGTACATAAAACTGGAAGCTCCCTGAGTCAGGAGAGGTCCCCAGCATGAAGCCTGACCCACAGACTTGAAACTTACTGGGCCTCTACAAACTACCTGAGCCATGCCTTGAGATCCATTTCTCTTCTCTTTCATTCTCTTCCCCCCCGTATGTTGTTATGTCCTTTGGAATCAGTACCAACTCATAGCTGACCCTGTAGCGGTTTTCAAAGGCTGTGCATCCCATGGAAGTAGACTATCCATCTTTCTTCCTTGGAGAAGCAGGTGGATTTGAACCACGTACCTTTGGGTTGATAATGAAACTTCTTAGCAATAACTCAGTTCTGATTTATAGTGATCATAACCTTTTCTCACAGAGCAGCTGGTGGATTCAAATAGTAGATGGACATGTGTATATTTGTATATGGCAGCACTGCCAATACATAATTAGAAACTACTATGTCCTCAGGCAAAAGGTGGGAAATATCTTTCCATGAGATTTACAGCCTCTAAAAACCCACTGAAAGGTCAGCAACGAGTCAATTCCAACTTAACAGCAATGAGCAATGGGTGAGAGATATACATACATGCATACATATGTATACATATATATAAATATAT
>NW_006399929.1:4551903-4552592 GCF_000299155.1 Elephantulus edwardii | reverse complement strand
ATAGATAGATAGATAGAGAAAGTATGTATTTAGAGAGCTGTCTTGTCTCCTAGTTTTCTTGATGTTTGGAGAATTCTCTGCTCTGTGAGTCTTCTCTACAAGTTATAAAGGTTCCTCCAATTATGAAAGCTGAAAGCATAAGCTCAAACTGTATGTTTTGAGTAAAATATAAGTTTACACAAAATGTTAACTAGTAACACAAGGGCTTAAGCCTCCCAGAAAGAACTCTTTGTAGCAGGTTTGAAAAGCAGCAGCATTCAGGGTCCAAAGTTTCTTTGTTGGCAACGTGATTGTGCTATAGGTGACAAAATTAAGTGCTTGATTACTACCCAAAAGATTGGACATTCAAATTCAACCAGAGGCAGCTTGAAAGACAGTCCTAGAAATCTGCATTCCTCCCAAAAGCCATAATCTTGAACATCCTGTGGAGCTGTTGTGATTACATTGTTGTTGTTGTATGCCATAAAGTCAGTACTGATCCATAGTTGACCCTCCAATGGGTTTTCAGAGGCAGTACAAAGAATGGGAGGGGATTGCCCATCCTCCTTGAAGCACCTAGTAGATTTGAACCATATGTCTTTGGGATTGCAACACAATTTCTTACCTCTAGGTCACCCGATAGAGAGATCAGCTGGCCCAGTGGACAGAAAGCGATGCTACCAAGCCAAAGGTGGGTGACTTTTAATCTG
>NW_006399929.1:4543292-4550083 GCF_000299155.1 Elephantulus edwardii | reverse complement strand
GGGGGAGGGAGGGAGGGAAAGAGAGAGAGAGAGATTTGAAAGAAATGGATGGTTTTGGGTTGGGTTGGGTTTTGGGGTTTTTTTCTACACTGATCATCTTCACAAGAAGAGAGGATGTCTGGAGCAGAGTGATTGGTTTTGTCACCAGGAAAGCAAAGCCAATAGTTTCCAGTGGTGCTAAGGAGGCTTAGTGGTAAGGAGTTGCACTGTCAACACAAAGGCATGCAGTTTGAATCTACCAGCTACTCTGAGATAGAAAGATGGGGAATCTCTGTGTGATTTACTGCCTTTGAAAAATTGCTGCAGGATCAGCTATGGGTTGATTCTAACTTGACAGTATTCAACAACAGAATCAAAGACATTAGAGTTTCTTGTTATAATAACTGTAATTTTCTTGTTTAAACCATATCTTTATGATCTTTCTCTTACAGAGAAAAAAAAATCCCTGAAAAACGCCAAGGTTGCTTGACTATGCAAAAGTTGTGAATAATCAAACATTAACTAACTATGATACAGCTCTTTTTTTAAGACACACCAATACTTTTATTATAACACCATTCTTTTGGCATTAGTTGGTAACAGTGATAGCAAGATACTGTCATTGTGGCATAGCAAGATACTGTCATTGTGGAATGTAACAACCGCGTTCTCTGTTCACTAACCTATGTTAAAGCCACCCCAGATCCAGCACATAAAAGGGCTTATGCTTCCCCGTCATGGAATCGGACCCTGTCTCCCATGTGACAGGCAGGAAGAGTACTCACCACTATACTGACGAAAACAGCAATACAGCCTTTTGTGGTTGGTTTTGTTTTTCCTTTTTGTTTTCTCTCCAATTCATACACAAGTTTACTATGTTTCTTCCTGAAGAAAAATATAATTAAGAAAATACAAAAGTTGTTCTTCATGCACATACACTTTCATTCTGTTATAACTAAATTAATAAAAATGCTCCAACAAAAAATAATAAATTGCAGCAAAAATAATTTCACATACAATAGGAAAAATTCCCATTTGGTTATAATCATGAGTGTGAAAAATCTGTTGCCAGCAAGTTGATTTCATACACATACAAAAATTAGTATTATGCCAGAAAATTTAAAAAGCAAGATTTTTTGCCTAAATTTTGTCTCAGTAAAAAA
The DNA here is from genome assembly GCF_000299155.1 of Elephantulus edwardii. Classification (NCBI taxonomy): domain Eukaryota; kingdom Metazoa; phylum Chordata; class Mammalia; order Macroscelidea; family Macroscelididae; genus Elephantulus; species Elephantulus edwardii. The sequence continues at coordinate 4,548,941 of NW_006399929.1, read as the reverse complement.
AAAAAAATCATGGCTTTTCATTTTTAGGTATGCAGTTTCACCAGTATCTTAATAATTCATACTCTTTCTGCAAAAATTGTCACACAGCATATTCTCAGTGCAGACCATTTATTCAAAACTCAGGTCTTGGATGGCTGTGAACCATATGTAATTCTGCTCCTAATGCTCTCACTGGTACTTATTATCTCTAAAACACTTTCGGAAGTGTCCAAGCTATCATCACAGAATAACTCTACTGTGTGGCCTCCAGTCATATGTACAATCATTGAAATTTATTTTAAGGACAATAAAAAGAACAACAGAAAACATTCTGAGGCCAAAATTGTACTTCTTTTCTCCTAAGAGGTTTATTCACAAGATTTTCAGACAATGCTGGATGTATTTAAAGATACATAAACTAAAAAGTGCATTACAAATTGGAAAGTGCTTACACTTAAGTGAAATACTTCTTATTATTTTTTAATAGAAGCAATTGGTAATGTGGTACTATAAATTAAGAATCCTCTAGAACCTTAATACTTCACATTTTTTCCAAACTCCAGCAGTCTTTTTCTTTCTTCTCCAATCCATACAATAATCCACGTCTACATTATATTTCAATACCCCAGGAGGAAGAATATACTTTTGTATATAATAAAATATTGGGCTGTGACATGTCTGCAGGATGCATTTTAAAATATTGAGGTATAACTTTTTATGTCTAAATTTGACAACTTTTTTATCAGAAAACTTTCCTAAAATCTATGATTATTATTTTATACTTGAAATGTCCTTTTCTTTGTGTAAATGATGGCAATATGAGGTAGTTATTGTTGTTTTCTACAGTCAAGCTGGTTCAGTATCATAGCAATCATTTGTACATCACAAGAAAGCACTACTAGTGTTCGACAGTAACCACTGCACTTGAACCCATCGTTGAAGCCCCTGTGTCAATCCATGTCATTGAAGATCTTCCGCTATTTTACTAATTCCCTGAGAAAACAAAAATTCTCAACACTAAACAATATAAAAATGGATGGAAAAATCATTGAAGTTTTCAACTATTGCATATTATTTGAATCCACAATCAACATCCGTGGTAGCATTAACCAAGAAATAAGAGAGATGTGTTGCATTGGGAAAATCTGCTCTCAATGCCTCCAAAGTTCCACAGAGCAAGATGGCAATTCAAAGACTTAAAGTGAGCCTAATGAGAGTAATGGTATTTTCAGTTACTTCTTATGCATCTGAAGGCCAATGGATAAGGAAGACTAAAGAATTTATTAATTTGAATTGTGGTGTTGGAGAAGAGAGCTGAATATCCTGTGAATTGCCAAAAAGAAAAAAAAAATGCATCATGAAGAAAGTGCAGCCAGAGTTCTCCTAAGAACCAAGCATAGTGAAATTTCATCTTATACCCTTCAGATACGTTATCATGAGGGACTACTCCTTAGAAAAGAAATTATGCTGGATAAAGTAGAAGGTAGTTGAAAGAGAGAAAGAGCCTTAGTGAGATGGATTGAAGCAATGACTACAACAATGGAATTGAACGTGAGAGAGATCATAAGATCGGTGAAGGCTAGGTAAGATGCCTAAATGTTGAGTCAAAGCCAACTCACTGGCACCTAACAACAGCATTTAATCTGTACACTGAGTAAAGAATCTAAACAGTTGTCCTCACAAAAGGAATGTGAATGTTGTGTACCATTGATTCAAACCAACTCAGAGCTGACCCTTCAGTAGTTTTCCAGAGAGAGTCATACGGGAGGGGCTTTGCTTATAGTTCTCTCACCTAGTAGCTGGTGGATTCAAACTCCTTACCACTAGGCCTCCAGAACTCCTTCAGCTCTGAAAAGGTAAAGACAAATTTATAAAGTGGTGGCTATTATGGTAATTGAAAGGGAAGGATATAGAGATCAGGTGTTTAGTGTCAGTAGCAAAGTCCTAGCCATATTACGCTGAGGGCAAAGCTTTGACAATGTCACGTGCTCTTCACTGAACTCTTCTCATTTTCTAAATTTAGCTCTCCACACAGACTTTTTAAATTTCTCTGAACAGCCTTCTATTAGTTTCCTGTTGTTGTTGTTGAGTACTATCAAGTCAGAACTAACCCATAGCTAATCTTCCTGCAGCTTTTCAGAGGGAGCTTAATTGCAAGGAATGAGATTGCTCATCTTTCTCCCATGAAGCAGCTGGTGGATTTGAACTGCATTTCTTTGGGATTGCAGTGCAGCTTCATACAACTAGGCCTCTATTGCTCCCCAATAGTTTCCTAGGGTTGCCATAATAAGGTGGAATAAATCAGGCATTTTAAAAGAACAAGAATTTATCATCTCACAATTTTGGAGGCCAAAAGAATAAAATACTTGTGTTGTTTCTGTTTTCAGGGCTCTGCGGGAAGATTTGTTTCATGTGTCTCTTCTAGCTTATGTTGACTATTCCTAGTGATCCTTAGCTATGAGCTTGTAATTGCACCACTCTAAATTTCTGCTTCCTTATTCAATTGTTCATCATTCTTGCCTGTATCTCTGTCTTTTCTTTTTGACAAAGGTGCCATTTCTGCTGAATTAGAACTGGCCCTAGATTACTAATTAGCTTAACTACTAATAACGTCAAAGACTTATCAATTCAAATCATTTAAAAAAAAACCCCTAACTAGTACTATCTCAATAAAGTAATTTCCTCCATTTTCATTTTAAGTCACTTTGTCATTTTAAACCAAGAAATCTGAGTACCACGTAATTTGGTCAGTTTAAAACGGCTAACGTACTCAAGCTGCTAACCAGAAACTTAGAAGTTCAAATCCACACAGAGATGCCTTAGAAAATTATTCGTGCAATCAACTGCTGGAAAATTAGCTACTGAAAACCCTGCAGAGCTGATTTCATTTCTAACAAGCACAGCGTCTACCTTAAATCACAACCATGACAGCAACTTGTTTAGGCTTTTGTCTGTTTCTCATAATAATACATAATCAGAATATACCCAGATACTTCTTTGAAGAGTTACTTTTTTTTTCTCTCCAAATACTGCAAATACATTATCCAACAGTGAGTCTATTGTATTAGTAGCTCAAGTAGGGAGCTCTGGTGGGAAGTAAATGCTGCCAACACAAAGATACTCAATTTGAATCCACCAGGAATTCCATGAGGGGGAAGGGATGGGAACTATCCTCCTGTGAGATTGACTGCCACTGATAACCTGCAGGAGGGCCAGTTCTGACTCATGGTACACAATACTACTCAATTACAGTGAAGCCTTTTGTTTGTTTGTTTTTCAGGTTGTTTTGTTTGGGTTCTGTTTTTTTAAAAAAAAAAAATAAGCTCAATTGTTTTATTGACTTTGCAATATATTTTAGTGAAAGCTCTCATCTCTTGAGTAAAAGAAGCTATCCTGCACTAAGACATAAATAGAAATCTTACCAATTCACCAAAGGTTAGAATCCAGCAGGTGTTCCGAGGCCTAAAGACAGACAATCACCTTCTGTGTGATTTACAGCTTCTGAAAACCCACTGAAGAGTCAGCTGTGAGTTGGTTCTGACTCAATATAACAACAACATTTTTTCTAATTATACAGATTTCCAGAAAGTACTCTTTTTCAGTTAAAAAAAATTTTTTTTGCTTTGTTTTTAACTTTTTTTTGAGAGAGTCACAAACCACAAATGTTTAGGCAAATAAGATTAACAAACATGTGACTGAGATCAAGATTTTAAAAACCTGGGCCAATTTCACTGTCGCTGACACATCCACACTCATTACCTCTAGTTACTGTGTCAATCCATTTTATCCAGGGTCTTTCTCTCCTGTGCTGTCCTTCCACCCCTCCAAGCACAATGTCCTTTTTCAATGACTGATCTCTCCTGGCAAAAGAACCTCAAAATCTTAGCCTCCAGTGAACAACTTGCCGTCCCTCTCACCAGGACAGACCTCTTAGTTCTCTTAGCAGTCCGTAGTTTGTTCAATACTCTTCTCAGCACCAAAACTCAAAAGCATTGATTCTTCTTCTGTCATCCTTACAGATTGTTCAGCTCTCTGATGCATAGCAAGTAACTGCAAAGACCATGGCTGTGGGGTACCTCAGTCTCTAGACTGACCTTCTTGCTCTTCAGCACTCTGGAGAGGTCCCAGACAGCAGATTTTCCTAATGAATTTTTTTTAAATCCTAACTGTTGGTGCCAAAAGTCTTGATTGTAGAACCAAATAAGCTGAAAAATGTTAGCAATCTCAATCTCTTCTCCAGCAACCATGATACTGCCAGTGGTGAAAACCTTATCTTAACATTAAGCTTAAATTAATATTTAAGATTATTATAAATAAAGAACTCTTTCTCTCCCACAAATCATCCTTCTTAAGTTTCCCAGCAACTATATTTCAGGTTAGAGGCGTCAATTCTTCTTTTGCCATCCTTCTGCATGGTACAACTTTCAGATGCATGCGAAGCTGTTGAAAAGGTCTTGGCTTGGATTAAGCACATCTTAGTCTTTAATTGATAACCTTGCTCTTTAGCATCTTTAGAAATGTCCTTGGCAATAGATCTTACCAGTGCAAAATATCTATTGATTTTTTGACTACTTTTGATTTTCCAATGTAACACATTTTTGATTTCTTGACTGATTATAGTTCAAAGTTAAATGAAATCATTGACTTCAACTTTTTCTTGCTATGAGTTGTGGTTGACCAAATGAAGCAAAATAACAACAACAACATTTCAGTTAATGTTTTTAGCTCACCTCTAGAAAACAAATATGTTCATAGATTTCAAAGACTAGGAGTTTCCTACAATGTCTTGTCTTTACTTTCACATATTTAAGAACAGAATGCAAGTTAAAGAATATTTAATAGAAGTTCTCTTTGTAAAAGAATCTGTATTACTATATTACTATTGTGGTATTATTATATCTCCTCATTCTCTCTAGTATTAACATATTTCATATTCATAACAAAAAGTCATTATATATATATATATATATATATATATATATATATATTTGTGCGTACAATAGAGTCAGAACCAACCCATAGCTGACCCTCCAGCAGATTTTCAGAGACAGTCAGTCACATGAGAGAAGATTGCCCATCTTTGTCCTGCAGAGCAGCTGGTGGATTCAAACCACAGGCCTTCAGGATTGCAGTGCAGTTTTTTGCACATGTCATTTATTTGTGTTAAGTGCCTTCAAGTCAACAGATTTCTGGGAGGCTGTATATCACACACTGTATATCACACCCCCTTTTTCTTCCATGGGATAAGTGGTAGATTCAAACCAGGTATCTTTGCTCTATCAACTTTCTAGGACAACAAAGCTCTCATATAAATATATATAAAGAAGAGTGCAAGAGAGTATTTTATATTTTCCATTTGAAAATTACATTTATATTGTCATATAATTGCTATCTCTGAAACAAATTGTATTTATCACTATGAATCATCTAAAATAATACTACTCAATTAATTATATACTTCTCTGGTGCTTACCTTCTTTGATAATCTAAACAGGTGTACTGAAACCATATTATCCAGTGATTATATTATATTTATGCTAATAATAAGTGTGTCTAAAGACTTTTTCATACCTGGTCATTTGACTAATAAGTGTATTCCACTGAGATGTGTATAAAATGTGTTCAGTATTTCTGTAAAAGTTTTTAAAAGAATATATGCATAAATAAATA